>NW_028296674.1:0-118702 GCF_055471065.1 Atractosteus spatula | reverse complement strand
AGCACAAATAAACACGTTTTGGCAACTTTGGTCACCCCCATGTAACTTATAGGGCAGGAACAGCACACTTTTCAAACCGTGTTTTTCAGCCCGAAATAAACGCGTTTTCTCAGCCCTTGGAATCGCAGTGGAACTGCCTGGCTCAAAAGAGCCCCCTGAGTCAGCCCTTAAGCCCAGAGTGCAGAAGTTGTCAAAACGTGTTTTTCAGCACAAATAAACACGTTTTGGCAACTTTGGTCACCCCCATGTAACTTACAGGGCAGGAACAGCACACTTTTCAGAACGTGTTTTTCAGCCCAAAATAAACGCGTTTTCTCAGCCCTTGGAATCGCAGTGGAACTGCCTGGCTCAGAAGAGCCCCCTGAGTCAGCCCTTAACCCCAGTGTGCAGAAGTTGTCAAAACGTGTTTTTCAGCACAAATAAACACGTTTTGGCAACTTTTGTCACCCCCATGTAACTTATAGGGCAGGAACAGCACACTTTTCAGAACGTGTTCTTCAGCCCGAAAAAAACGCGTTTTCTCAGCCCTTGGAATCGCAGTGTAACTGCCTGGCTCAGAAGAGCCCCCTGAGTCAGCCCTTAACCCCAGTGTGCAGAAGTTGTCAAAACGTTTTTTTCAGCACAAATAAACACGTTTTGGCAACTTTGGTCACCCCCATGTAACTTATAGGGCAGGAACAGCACACTTTTCAAACCGTGTTTTTCAGCCCGAAATAAACGCGTTTTCTCAGCCCTTGGAATCGCAGTGGAACTGCCTGGCTCAGAAGAGCCCCCTGAGTCAGCCCTTAAGCCCAGTGAGCAGAAGTTGTCAAAACGTGTTTTTCAGCACAAATAAACACGTTTTGGCAATTTTGGTCACCCCCATGTAACTTATAGGGCAGGAACAGCACACTTTTCAGAACGTGTTTTTCAGCCCGAAATAAACGCGTTTTCTAAGCCCTTGGAATCGCAGTGGAACTGCGTGGCTCAGAAGAGCCCCCTGAGTCAGCCCTTAACCCCAGTGTGCAGAAGTTGTCAAAACGTGTTTTTCAGCACAAATAAACACGTTTTGGCAACTTTGGTGACCCCCATGTAACTTATAGGGCAGGAACAGCACACTTTTCAGAACGTGTTTTTCAGCCCGAAATAAACGCGTTTTCTCAGCCCTTGGAATCGCAGTGTAACTGCCTGGCTCAGAAGTGCCCCCTGAGTCAGCCCTTAACCCCAGTGTGCAGAAGTTGTCAAAACGTGTTTTTCAGCAGAAATAAACACGTTTTGGCAACTTTGGTCACCCCCATGTAACTTATAGGGCAGGAACAGCACACTTTTCAAAACGTGTTTTTCAGCCCGAAATAAACGCGTTTTCTCAGCCCTTGGAATCACAGTGGAACTGCCTGGCTCAGAAGAGCCCCCTGAGTCAGCCCTTAACCCCAGTGTGCAGAAGTTGTCACAACGTGTTTTTCAGCACAAATAAACACGTTTTGGCAATTTTGACACCCCCATGTAACTTATAGGGCAGGAACAGCACACTTTTCAGAACGTGTTTTTCAGCCCGAAATAAACGCGTTTTCTCAGCCCTTGGAATCGCAGTGGAACTGCCTGGCTCAGAAGAGCCCCCTGAGTCAGCCCTTAACCCCAGTGTGCAGAAGTTGTCAAAACATGTTTTTCAGCACAAATAAACACGTTTTTGCAACTTTGGTCACCCCCATGTAACTTATAGGGCAGGAACAGCACACTTTTCAAAACGTGTTTTTCAGCCCGAAATAAACGCGTTTTCTCAGCCCTTGGAATCGCAGTGGAACCGCCTGGCTCAGAAGAGCCCCCTGAGTCAGCCCTTAACCCCAGTGTGCAGAAGTTGTCAAAACGTGTTTTTCAGCACAAATAAACACGTTTTGGCAACTTTGGTCACCCCCATGTAACTTATAGGGCAGGAACAGCACACTTTTCAAAACGTGTTTTTCAGCCCGAAATTAACGCGTTTTCTCAGCCCTTGGAATCGCAGTGGAACTGCCTGGCTCAGAAGAGCCCCCTGAGTCAGCCCTTAACCCCAGTGTGCAGAAGTTGTCACAACGTGTTTTTCAGCACAAATAAACACGTTTTGGCAACTTTGGTCACCCCCATGTAACTTATAGGGCAGGAACAGCACAATTTTCAGAACGTGTTTTTCAGCCCGAAATAAATGCGTTTTCTCAGCCCTTGGAATCGCAGTGTAACTGCCTGGCTCAGAAGAGCCCCCTGAGTCAGCCCTTAACCCCAGTGTGCAGAAGTTGTCAAAACGTGTTTTTCAGCACAAATAAACACGTTTTGGCAATTTTGGTCACCCCCATGTAACTTATAGGGCAGGAACAGCACACTTTTCAGAACGTGTTTTTCAGCCCGAAATAAACGCGTTTTCTCAGCCCTTGGAATCACAGTGGAACTGCCTGGCTCAGAAGAGCCCCCTGAGTCAGCCCTTAACCCCAGTGTGCAGAAGTTGTCAAAACATGTTTTTCAGCACAAATAAACACGTTTTTGCAACTTTGGTCACCCCCATGTAACTTATAGGGCAGGAACAGCACACTTTTCAAAACGTGTTTTTCAGCCCGAAATAAACGCGTTTTCTCAGCCCTTGGAATCGCAGTGGAACCGCCTGGCTCAGAAGAGCCCCCTGAGTCAGCCCTTAACCCCAGTGTGCAGAAGTTGTCAAAACGTGTTTTTCAGCACAAATAAACACGTTTTGGCAACTTTGGTCACCCCCATGTAACTTATAGGGCAGGAACAGCACACTTTTCAAAACGTGTTTTTCAGCCCGAAATTAACGCGTTTTCTCAGCCCTTGGAATCGCAGTGGAACTGCATGGCTCAGAAGAGCCCCCTGAGTCAGCCCTTAACCCCAGTGTGCAGAAGTTGTCAAAACGTGTTTTTCAGCACAAATAAACATGTTTTGGCAACTTTGGTCACCCCCATGTAACTTATAGGGCAGGAACAGCACAATTTTCAGAACGTGTTTTTCAGCCCGAAATAAATGCGTTTTCTCAGCCCTTGGAATCGCAGTGTAACTGCCTGGCTCAGAAGAGCCCCCTGAGTCAGCCCTTAAGCCCAGTGTGCAGAAGTTGTCAAAACGTGTTTTTCAGCACAAATAAACACGTTTTGGCAA
Source organism: Atractosteus spatula (assembly GCF_055471065.1). Taxonomy (NCBI): domain Eukaryota; kingdom Metazoa; phylum Chordata; class Actinopteri; order Semionotiformes; family Lepisosteidae; genus Atractosteus; species Atractosteus spatula. The sequence goes on along the minus strand of NW_028296674.1, from coordinate 115,588 downwards.
TTTTGGTCACCCCCATGTAACTTATAGGGCAGGAACAGCACACTTTTCAGAACGTGTTTTTCAGCCCGAAATAAACGCGTTTTCTCAGCCCTTGGAATCGCAGTGGAACTGCCTGGCTCAGAAGAGCCCCCTGAGTCAGCCCTTAACCCCAGTGTGCAGAAGTTGTCAAAACATGTTTTTCAGCACAAATAAACACGTTTTTGCAACTTTGGTCACCCCCATGTAACTTATAGGGCAGGAACAGCACACTTTTCAAAACGTGTTTTTCAGCCCGAAATAAACGCGTTTTCTCAGCCCTTGGAATCGCAGTGGAACCGCCTGGCTCAGAAGAGCCCCCTGAGTCAGCCCTTAACCCCAGTGTGCAGAAGTTGTCAAAACGTGTTTTTCAGCACAAATAAACACGTTTTGGCAACTTTGGTCACCCCCATGTAACTTATAGGGCAGGAACAGCACACTTTTCAAAACGTGTTTTTCAGCCCGAAATTAACGCGTTTTCTCAGCCCTTGGAATCGCAGTGGAACTGCATGGCTCAGAAGAGCCCCCTGAGTCAGCCCTTAACCCCAGTGTGCAGAAGTTGTCAAAACGTGTTTTTCAGCACAAATAAACATGTTTTGGCAACTTTGGTCACCCCCATGTAACTTATAGGGCAGGAACAGCACAATTTTCAGAACGTGTTTTTCAGCCCGAAATAAATGCGTTTTCTCAGCCCTTGGAATCGCAGTGTAACTGCCTGGCTCAGAAGAGCCCCCTGAGTCAGCCCTTAAGCCCAGTGTGCAGAAGTTGTCAAAACGTGTTTTTCAGCACAAATAAACACGTTTTGGCAATTTTGGTCACCCCCATGTAACTTATAGGGTAGGAACAGCACACTTTTCAGAACGTGTTTCTCAGCCCGAAATAAACGCGTTTTCTCAGCCCTTGGAATCGCAGTGGAACTGCCTGGCTCAGAAGAGCCCCCTGATTCAGCCCTTAACCCCAGTGTGCAGAAGTTGTCAAAACGTGTTTTTCAGCACAAATAAACACGTTTTTGCAACTTTGGTCACCCCCATGTAACTTATAGGGCAGGAACAGCATACTTTTCAAAACGTGTTTTTCAGCCCGAAATAAACGCGTTTTCTGAGCCCTTGGAATCGCAGTGGAACTGCCTGGCTCAGAAGAGCCCCCTGAGTCAGCCCTTAACCCCAGTGTGCAGAAGTTGTCGAAACGTGTTTTTCAGCACAAATAAACACGTTTTGGCAACTTTGGTCACCCCCATGTAACTTATAGGGCAGGAACAGCACAATTTTCAGAACGTGTTTTTCAGCCCGAAATAAATGCGTTTTCTCAGCCCTTGGAATCGCAGTGGAACTGCCTGGCTCAGAAGAGCCCCCTGAGTCAGCCCTTAACCCCAGTGTGCTGAAGTTGTCAAAACGTGTTTTTCAGCACAAATAAACACGTTTTGGCAATTTTGGTCACCCCCATGTAACTTATAGGGCAGGAACAGCACACTTTTCAGAACGTGTTTTTCAGCCCGAAATAAACGCGTTTTCTCAGCCCTTGGAATCGCAGTGGAACTGCCTGGCTCAGAAGAGCCCCCTGAGTCAGCCCTTAACCCCAGTGTGCAGAAGTTGTCAAAACATGTTTTTCAGCACAAATAAACACGTTTTTGCAACTTTGGTCATCCCCATGTAACTTATAGGGCAGGAACAGCACACTTTTCAAAACGTGTTTTTCAGCCCGAAATAAACGCGTTTTCTCAGCCCTTGGAATCGCAGTGGAACCGCCTGGCTCAGAAGAGCCCCCTGAGTCAGCCCTTAACCCCAGTGTGCAGAAGTTGTCAAAACGTGTTTTTCAGCACAAATAAACACGTTTTGGCAACTTTGGTCACCCCCATGTAACTTATAGGGCAGGAACAGCACACTTTTCAAAACGTGTTTTTCAGCCCGAAATTAACGCGTTTTCTCAGCCCTTGGAATCGCAGTGGAACTGCCTGGCTCAGAAGAGCCCCCTGAGTCAGCCCTTAACCCCAGTGTGCAGAAGTTGTCACAACGTGTTTTTCAGCACAAATAAACACGTTTTGGCAACTTTGGTCACCCCCATGTAACTTATAGGGCAGGAACAGCACAATTTTCAGAACGTGTTTTTCAGCCCGAAATAAATGCGTTTTCTCAGCCCTTGGAATCGCAGTGTAACTGCCTGGCTCAGAAGAGCCCCCTGAGTCAGCCCTTAACCCCAGTGTGCAGAAGTTGTCAAAACGTGTTTTTCAGCACAAATAAACACGTTTTGGCAATTTTGGTCACCCCCATGTAACTTATAGGGCAGGAACAGCACACTTTTCAGAACGTGTTTTTCAGCCCGAAATAAACGCGTTTTCTCAGCCCTTGGAATCGCAGTGGAACTGCCTGGCTCAGAAGAGCCCCCTGAGTCAGCCCTTAAGCCCAGTGTGCAGAAGTTGTCAAAACGTGTTTTTCAGCACAAATAAACACGTTTTGGCAATTTTGGTCACCCCCATGTAACTTATAGGGTAGGAACAGCACACTTTTCAGAACGTGTTTCTCAGCCCGAAATAAACGCGTTTTCTCAGCCCTTGGAATCACAGTGGAACTGCCTGGCTCAGAAGAGCCCCCTGAGTCAGCCCTTAACCCCAGTGTGCAGATGTTGTCACAACGTGTTTTTCAGCACAAATAAACACGTTTTTGCAACTTTGGTCACCCCCATGTAACTTATAGGGCAGGAACAGCATACTTTTCAAAACGTGTTTTTCAGCCCGAAATAAACGCGTTTTCTGAACCCTTGGAATCGCAGTGGAACTGCCTGGCTCAGAAGAGCCCCCTGAGTCAGCCCTTAACCCCAGTGTGCAGAAGTTGTCAAAACGTGTTTTTCAGCACAAATAAACACGTTTTGGCAACTTTTGTCACCCCCATGTAACTTATAGGGCAGGAACAGCACACTTTTCAGAACGTGTTTTTCAGCCAGAAAAAAACGCGTTTTCTCAGCCCTTGGAATCGCAGTGTAACTGCCTGGCTCAGAAGAGCCCCCTGAGTCAGCCCTTAACCCCATTGTGCAGAAGTTGTCAAAACGTATTTTTCAGCACAAATAAACACGTTTTTGCAACTTTGGTCACCCCCATGTAACTTACAAGGCAGGAACAGCACACTTTTCAGAACGTGTTTTTCAGCCCAAAATAAACGCGTTTTCTCAGCCCTTGGAATCGCAGTGGAACTGCCTGGCTCAGAAGAGCCCCCTGAGTCAGCCCTTAACCCTAGTGTGCAGAAGTTGTCAAAACGTGTTTTTCAGCACAAATAAACACGTTTTGGCAACTTTGGTCACCCCCATGTAACTTATAGGGCAGGAACAGCACACTTTTCAAAACGTGTTTTTCAGCCCGAAATAAACGCGTTTTCTCAGCCCTTGGAATCGCAGTGGAACTGCCTGGCTCAGAAGAGCCCCCTGAGTCAGCCCTTAACCCCAGTGTGCAGAAGTTGTCAAAACGTGTTTTTCAGCACAAATAAACATGTTTTGGCAACTTTGGTCACCCCCATGTAACTTATAGGGCAGGAACAGCACACTTTTCAAAACGTGTTTTTCAGCCCGAAATAAACGCGTTTTCTCAGCCCTTGGAATCGCAGTGGAACCGCCTGGCTCAGAAGAGCCCCCTGAGTCAGCCCTTAACCCCAGTGTGCAGAAGTTGTCAAAACGTGTTTTTCAGCACAAATAAACACGTTTTGGCAACTTTGGTCACCCCCATGTAACTTATAGGGCAGGAACAGCACACTTTTCAAAACGTGTTTTTCAGCCCGAAATTAACGCGTTTTCTCAGCCCTTGGAATCGCAGTGGAACTGCCTGGCTCAGAAGAGCCCCCTGAGTCAGCCCTTAACCCCAGTGTGCAGAAGTTGTCACAACGTGTTTTTCAGCACAAATAAACACGTTTTGGCAACTTTGGTCACCCCCATGTAACTTATAGGGCAGGAACAGCACAATTTTCAGAACGTGTTTTTCAGCCCGAAATAAATGCGTTTTCTCAGCCCTTGGAATCGCAGTGTAACTGCCTGGCTCAGAAGAGCCCCCTGAGTCAGCCCTTAACCCCAGTGTGCAGAAGTTGTCAAAACGTGTTTTTCAGCACAAATAAACACGTTTTGGCAATTTTGGTCACCCCCATGTAACTTATAGGGCAGGAACAGCACACTTTTCAGAACGTGTTTTTCAGCCCGAAATAAACGCGTTTTCTCAGCCCTTGGAATCGCAGTGGAACTGCCTGGCTCAGAAGAGCCCCCTGAGTCAGCCCTTAACCCCAGTGTGCAGAAGTTGTCAAAACATGTTTTTCAGCACAAATAAACACGTTTTTGCAACTTTGGTCACCCCCATGTAACTTATAGGGCAGGAACAGCACACTTTTCAAAACGTGTTTTTCAGCCCGAAATAAACGCGTTTTCTCAGCCCTTGGAATCGCAGTGGAACCGCCTGGCTCAGAAGAGCCCCCTGAGTCAGCCCTTAACCCCAGTGTGCAGAAGTTGTCAAAACGTGTTTTTCAGCACAAATAAACACGTTTTGGCAACTTTGGTCACCCCCATGTAACTTATAGGGCAGGAACAGCACACTTTTCAAAACGTGTTTTTCAGCCCGAAATTAACGCGTTTTCTCAGCCCTTGGAATCGCAGTGGAACTGCATGGCTCAGAAGAGCCCCCTGAGTCAGCCCTTAACCCCAGTGTGCAGAAGTTGTCAAAACGTGTTTTTCAGCACAAATAAACATGTTTTGGCAACTTTGGTGACCCCCATGTAACTTATAGGGCAGGAACAGCACAATTTTCAGAACGTGTTTTTCAGCCCGAAATAAATGCGTTTTCTCAGCCCTTGGAATCGCAGTGTAACTGCCTGGCTCAGAAGAGCCCCCTGAGTCAGCCCTTAAGCCCAGTGTGCAGAAGTTGTCAAAACGTGTTTTTCAGCACAAATAAACACGTTTTGGCAATTTTGGTCACCCCCATGTAACTTATAGGGTAGGAACAGCACACTTTTCAGAACGTGTTTCTCAGCCCGAAATAAACGCGTTTTCTCAGCCCTTGGAATCGCAGTGGAACTGCCTGGCTCAGAAGAGCCCCCTGATTCAGCCCTTAACCCCAGTGTGCAGAAGTTGTCAAAACGTGTTTTTCAGCACAAATAAACACGTTTTTGCAACTTTGGTCACCCCCATGTAACTTATAGGGCAGGAACAGCATACTTTTCAAAACGTGTTTTTCAGCCCGAAATAAACGCGTTTTCTGAGCCCTTGGAATCGCAGTGGAACTGCCTGGCTCAGAAGAGCCCCCTGAGTCAGCCCTTAACCCCAGTGTGCAGAAGTTGTCGAAACGTGTTTTTCAGCACAAATAAACACGTTTTGGCAACTTTGGTCACCCCCATGTAACTTATAGGGCAGGAACAGCACAATTTTCAGAACGTGTTTTTCAGCCCGAAATAAATGCGTTTTCTCAGCCCTTGGAATCGCAGTGGAACTGCCTGGCTCAGAAGAGCCCCCTGAGTCAGCCCTTAACCCCAGTGTGCTGAAGTTGTCAAAACGTGTTTTTCAGCACAAATAAACACGTTTTGGCAATTTTGGTCACCCCCATGTAACTTATAGGGCAGGAACAGCACACTTTTCAGAACGTGTTTTTCAGCCCGAAATAAACGCGTTTTCTCAGCCCTTGGAATCGCAGTGGAACTGCCTGGCTCAGAAGAGCCCCCTGAGTCAGCCCTTAACCCCAGTGTGCAGAAGTTGTCAAAACATGTTTTTCAGCACAAATAAACACGTTTTTGCAACTTTGGTCACCCCCATGTAACTTATAGGGCAGGAACAGCACACTTTTCAAAACGTGTTTTTCAGCCCGAAATAAACGCGTTTTCTCAGCCCTTGGAATCGCAGTGGAACCGCCTGGCTCAGAAGAGCCCCCTGAGTCAGCCCTTAACCCCAGTGTGCAGAAGTTGTCAAAACGTGTTTTTCAGCACAAATAAACACGTTTTGGCAACTTTGGTCACCCCCATGTAACTTATAGGGCAGGAACAGCACACTTTTCAAACCGTGTTTTTCAGCCCGAAATAAACGCGTTTTCTCAGCCCTTGGAATCGCAGTGGAACTGCCTGGCTCAGAAGAGCCCCCTGAGTCAGCCCTTAAGCCCAGTGTGCAGAAGTTGTCAAAACGTGTTTTTCAGCACAAATAAACACGTTTTTGCAACTTTGGTCACCCCCATGTAACTTACAAGGCAGGAACAGCACACTTTTCAGAACGTGTTTTTCAGCCCAAAATAAACGCGTTTTCTCAGCCCTTGGAATCGCAGTGGAACTGCCTGGCTCAGAAGAGCCCCCTGAGTCAGCCCTTAACCCTAGTGTGCAGAAGTTGTCAAAACGTGTTTTTCAGCACAAATAAACACGTTTTGGCAACTTTGGTCACCCCCATGTAACTTATAGGGCAGGAACAGCACACTTTTCAAAACGTGTTTTTCAGCCCGAAATAAACGCGTTTTCTCAGCCCTTGGAATCGCAGTGGAACTGCCTGGCTCAGAAGAGCCCCCTGAGTCAGCCCTTAACCCCAGTGTGCAGAAGTTGTCAAAACGTGTTTTTCAGCACAAATAAACATGTTTTGGCAACTTTGGTCACCCCCATGTAACTTATAGGGCAGGAACAGCACACTTTTCAGAACGTGTTTTTCAGCCCGAAAAAAACGCGTTTTCTAAGCCCTTGGAATCGCAGTGGAACTGCGTGGCTCAGAAGAGCCCCCTGAGTCAGCCCTTAACCCCAGTGTGCAGAAGTTGTCAAAACGTGTTTTTCAGCACAAATAAACACGTTTTGGTAACTTTGGTGACCCCCATGTAACTTATAGGGCAGGAACAGCACACTTTTCAGAACGTGTTTTTCAGCCCGAAATAAACGCGTTTTCTCAGCCCTTGGAATCGCAGTGTAACTGCCTGGCTCAGAAGTGCCCCCTGAGTCAGCCCTTAACCCCAGTGTGCAGAAGTTGTCAAAACGTGTTTTTCAGCAGAAATAAACACGTTTTGGCAACTTTGGTCACCCCCATGTAACTTATAGGGCAGGAACAGCACACTTTTCAAAACGTGTTTTTCAGCCCGAAATAAACGCGTTTTCTCAGCCCTTGGAATCACAGTGGAACTGCCTGGCTCAGAAGAGCCCCCTGAGTCAGCCCTTAACCCCAGTGTGCAGAAGTTGTCACAACGTGTTTTTCAGCACAAATAAACACGTTTTGGCAACTTTGGTCACCCCCATGTAACTTATAGGGCAGGAACAGCACAATTTTCAGAACGTGTTTTTCAGCCCGAAATAAATGCGTTTTCTCAGCCCTTGGAATCGCAGTGGAACTGCCTGGCTCAGAAGAGCCCCCTGAGTCAGCCCTTAACCCCAGTGTGCTGAAGTTGTCAAAACGTGTTTTTCAGCACAAATAAACACGTTTTGGCAATTTTGGTCACCCCCATGTAACTTATAGGGCAGGAACAGCACACTTTTCAGAACGTGTTTTTCAGCCCGAAATAAACGCGTTTTCTCAGCCCTTGGAATCGCAGTGGAACTGCCTGGCTCAGAAGAGCCCCCTGAGTCAGCCCTTAACCCCAGTGTGCAGAAGTTGTCAAAACATGTTTTTCAGCACAAATAAACACGTTTTTGCAACTTTGGTCACCCCCATGTAACTTATAGGGCAGGAACAGCACACTTTTCAAAACGTGTTTTTCAGCCCGAAATAAACGCGTTTTCTCAGCCCTTGGAATCGCAGTGGAACCGCCTGGCTCAGAAGAGCCCCCTGAGTCAGCCCTTAACCCCAGTGTGCAGAAGTTGTCAAAACGTGTTTTTCAGCACAAATAAACACGTTTTGGCAACTTTGGTCACCCCCATGTAACTTATAGGGCAGGAACAGCACACTTTTCAAAACGTGTTTTTCAGCCCGAAATTAACGCGTTTTCTCAGCCCTTGGAATCGCAGTGTAACTGCCTGGCTCAGAAGAGCCCCCTGAGTCAGCCCTTAACCCCAGTGTGCAGAAGTTGTCAAAACGTATTTTTCAGCACAAATAAACACGTTTTGGCAACTTTGGTCACCCCCATGTAACTTATAGGGCAGGAACAGCACACTTTTCAAACCGTGTTTTTCAGCCCGAAATAAACGCGTTTTCTCAGCCCTTGGAATCGCAGTGGAACTGCCTGGCTCAGAAGAGCCCCCTGAGTCAGCCCTTAAGCCCAGTGTGCAGAAGTTGTCAAAACGTGTTTTTCAGCACAAATAAACACGTTTTGGCAATTTTGGTCACCCCCATGTAACTTATAGGGCAGGAACAGCACACTTTTCAGAACGTGTTTTTCAGCCCGAAATAAACGCGTTTTCTAAGCCCTTGGAATCGCAGTGGAACTGCGTGGCTCAGAAGAGCCCCCTGAGTCAGCCCTTAACCCCAGTGTGCAGAAGTTGTCAAAACGTGTTTTTCAGCACAAATAAACACGTTTTGGTAACTTTGGTGACCCCCATGTAACTTATAGGGCAGGAACAGCACACTTTTCAGAACGTGTTTTTCAGCCCGAAATAAACGCGTTTTCTCAGCCCTTGGAATCGCAGTGTAACTGCCTGGCTCAGAAGTGCCCCCTGAGTCAGCCCTTAACCCCAGTGTGCAGAAGTTGTCAAAACGTGTTTTTCAGCAGAAATAAACACGTTTTGGCAACTTTGGTCACCCCCATGTAACTTATAGGGCAGGAACAGCACACTTTTCAAAACGTGTTTTTCAGCCCGAAATAAACGCGTTTTCTCAGCCCTTGGAATCACAGTGGAACTGCCTGGCTCAGAAGAGCCCCCTGAGTCAGCCCTTAACCCCAGTGTGCAGAAGTTGTCACAACGTGTTTTTCAGCACAAATAAACACGTTTTGGCAACTTTGGTCACCCCCATGTAACTTATAGGGCAGGAACAGCACAATTTTCAGAACGTGTTTTTCAGCCCGAAATAAATGCGTTTTCTCAGCCCTTGGAATCGCAGTGGAACTGCCTGGCTCAGAAGAGCCCCCTGAGTCAGCCCTTAACCCCAGTGTGCTGAAGTTGTCAAAACGTGTTTTTCAGCACAAATAAACACGTTTTGGCAATTTTGGTCACCCCCATGTAACTTATAGGGCAGGAACAGCACACTTTTCAGAACGTGTTTTTCAGCCCGAAATAAACGCGTTTTCTCAGCCCTTGGAATCGCAGTGGAACTGCCTGGCTCAGAAGAGCCCCCTGAGTCAGCCCTTAACCCCAGTGTGCAGAAGTTGTCAAAACATGTTTTTCAGCACAAATAAACACGTTTTTGCAACTTTGGTCACCCCCATGTAACTTATAGGGCAGGAACAGCACACTTTTCAAAACGTGTTTTTCAGCCCGAAATAAACGCGTTTTCTCAGCCCTTGGAATCGCAGTGGAACCGCCTGGCTCAGAAGAGCCCCCTGAGTCAGCCCTTAACCCCAGTGTGCAGAAGTTGTCAAAACGTGTTTTTCAGCACAAATAAACACGTTTTGGCAACTTTGGTCACCCCCATGTAACTTATAGGGCAGGAACAGCACAATTTTCAGAACGTGTTTTTCAGCCCGAAATAAATGCGTTTTCTCAGCCCTTGGAATCGCAGTGTAACTGCCTGGCTCAGAAGAGCCCCCTGAGTCAGCCCTTAACCCCAGTGTGCAGAAGTTGTCAAAACGTGTTTTTCAGCACAAATAAACACGTTTTGGCAATTTTGGTCACCCCCATGTAACTTATAGGGCAGGAACAGCACACTTTTCAGAACGTGTTTTTCAGCCCGAAATAAACGCGTTTTCTCAGCCCTTGGAATCGCAGTGGAACTGCCTGGCTCAGAAGAGCCCCCTGATTCAGCCCTTAACCCCAGTGTGCAGAAGTTGTCAAAACGTGTTTTTCAGCACAAATAAACACGTTTTTGCAACTTTGGTCACCCCCATGTAACTTATAGGGCAGGAACAGCATACTTTTCAAAACGTGTTTTTCAGCCCGAAATAAACGCGTTTTCTGAGCCCTTGGAATCGCAGTGGAACTGCCTGGCTCAGAAGAGCCCCCTGAGTCAGCCCTTAACCCCAGTGTGCAGAAGTTGTCGAAACGTGTTTTTCAGCACAAATAAACACGTTTTGGCAACTTTGGTCACCCCCATGTAACTTATAGGGCAGGAACAGCACACTTTTCAAAACGTGTTTTTCAGCCCGAAATAAATGCGTTTTCTCAGCCCTTGGAATCACAGTGGAACTGCCTGGCTCAGAATAGCCCCCTGAGTCAGCCCTTAACCCCAGTGTGCAGAAGTTGTCAAAACGTGATTTTCAGCACAAATAAACAAGTTTTGGCAGCTTTGGTCACCCCCATGTAACTTATAGGGCAGGAACAGCACACTTTTAAGAACGTTTTTTTCAGCCCGAAATAAACGCGTTTTCTCAGCCCTTGGAATCGCAGTGTAACTGCCTGGCTCAGAAGAGCCCCCTGAGTCAGCCCTTAACCCTAGTGTGCAGAAGTTGTCAAAACGTGTTTTTCAGCACAAATAAACACGTTTTGGCAACTTTGGTCACCCCCATGTAACTTATAGGGCAGGAACAGCACACTTTTCAAAACGTGTTTTTCAGCCCGAAATAAACGCGTTTTCTCAGCCCTTGGAATCGCAGTGGAACTGCCTGGCTCAGAAGAGCCCCCTGAGTCAGCCCTTAACCCCAGTGTGCAGAAGTTGTCAAAACGTGTTTTTCAGCACAAATAAACATGTTTTGGCAACTTTGGTCACCCCCATGTAACTTATAGGGCAGGAACAGCACACTTTTCAGAACGTGTTTTTCAGCCCGAAATAAAGGCGTTTTCTCAGCCCTTGGAATCGCAGTGGAACTGCCTGGCCCAGAAAAGCCCCCTGAGTCAGCCCTTAACCCCAGTGTGCAGAAGTTGTCAAAACGTGTTTTTCAGCACAAATAAACACGTTTTGGCAATTTTGGTCACCCCCATGTAAGTTATAGGGCAGGAACAGCACACTTTTCAAAACGTGTTTTTCAGCCCGAAATAAACGCGTTTTTTCAGCCCTTGGAATCACAGTGGAACTGCCTGGCTCAGAAGAGCCCCCTGAGTCAGCCCTTAACCCCAGTGTGCAGATGTTGTCACAACGTGTTTTTCAGCACAAATAAACACGTTTTGGCAACTTTGGTCACCCCCATGTAACTTATAGGGCAGGAACAGCACACTTTTCAAAACGTGTTTTTCAGCCCGAAATAAACGCGTTTTCTCAGCCCTTGGAATCGCAGTGGAACTGCCTGGCTCAGAAGAGCCCCCTGAGTCAGCCCTTAACCCCAGTGTGCTGAAGTTGTCAAAACTTGTTTTTCAGCACAAATAAACATGTTTTGGCAACTTTGGTCACCCCCATGTAACTTATAGGGCAGGAACAGCACAATTTTCAGAACGTGTTTTTCAGCCCGAAATAAATGCGTTTTCTCAGCCCTTGGAATCGCAGTGTAACTGCCTGGCTCAGAAGAGCCCCCTGAGTCAGCCCTTAAGCCCAGTGTGCAGAAGTTGTCAGAACGTGTTTTTCAGCACAAATAAACACGTTTTGGCAATTTTGGTCACCCCCATGTAACTTATAGGGTAGGAACAGCACACTTTTCAGAACGTGTTTCTCAGTCCGAAATAAACGCGTTTTCTCAGCCCTTGGAATCGCAGTGGAACTGCCTGGCTCAGAAGAGCCCCCTGATTCAGCCCTTAACCCCAGTGTGCAGAAGTTGTCAAAACGTGTTTTTCAGCACAAATAAACACGTTTTTGCAACTTTGGTCACCCCCATGTAACTTATAGGGCAGGAACAGCATACTTTTCAAAACGTGTTTTTCAGCCCGAAATAAACGCGTTTTCTGAACCCTTGGAATCGCAGTGGAACTGCCTGGCTCAGAAGAGCCCCCTGAGTCAGCCCTTAACCCCAGTGTGCAGAAGTTGTCAAAACGTGTTTTTCAGCACAAATAAACACGTTTTGGCAACTTTTGTCACCCCCATGTAACTTATAGGGCAGGAACAGCACACTTTTCAGAACGTGTTTTTCAGCCCGAAAAAAACGCGTTTTCTCAGCCCTTGGAATCGCAGTGTAACTGCCTGGCTCAGAAGAGCCCCCTGAGTCAGCCCTTAACCCCATTGTGCAGAAGTTGTCAAAACGTATTTTTCAGCACAAATAAACACGTTTTGGCAACTTTGGTCACCCCCATGTAACTTATAGGGCAGGAACAGCACACTTTTCAAACCGTGTTTTTCAGCCCGAAATAAACGCGTTTTCTCAGCCCTTGGAATCGCAGTGGAACTGCCTGGCTCAGAAGAGCCCCCTGAGTCAGCCCTTAAGCCCAGTGTGCAGAAGTTGTCAAAACGTGTTTTTCAGCACAAATAAACACGTTTTTGCAACTTTGGTCACCCCCATGTAACTTACAAGGCAGGAACAGCACACTTTTCAGAACGTGTTTTTCAGCCCAAAATAAACGCGTTTTCTCAGCCTTTGGAATCGCAGTGGAACTGCCTGGCTCAGAAGAGCCCCCTGAGTCAGCCCTTAACCCTAGTGTGCAGAAGTTGTCAAAACGTGTTTTTCAGCACAAATAAACACGTTTTGGCAACTTTGGTCACCCCCATGTAACTTATAGGGCAGGAACAGCACACTTTTCAAAACGTGTTTTTCAGCCCGAAATAAACGCGTTTTCTCAGCCCTTGGAATCGCAGTGGAACTGCCTGGCTCAGAAGAGCCCCCTGAGTCAGCCCTTAACCCCAGTGTGCAGAAGTTGTCAAAACGTGTTTTTCAGCACAAATAAACATGTTTTGGCAACTTTGGTCACCCCCATGTAACTTATAGGGCAGGAACAGCACACTTTTCAGAACGTGTTTTTCAGCCCGAAATAAACGCGTTTTCTAAGCCCTTGGAATCGCAGTGGAACTGCCTGGCTCAGAAGAGTCCCCTGAGTCAGCCCTTAACCCCAGTGTGCAGAAGTTGTAAAAACGTGTTTTTCAGCACAAATAAACACGTTTTGGCAACTTTAGTCACCCCCATGTAACTTATAGGGCAGGAACAGCACACTTTTGAGAACGTGTTTTTCAGCCCGAAATAAACGCGTTGTCTCAGCCCTTGGAATCGCAGTGTAACTGCCTGGCTCAGAAGAGCCCCCTGAGTCAGCCCTTAACCCCAAGTGTGCAGAAGTTGTCAAAACGTGTTTTTCAGCACAAATAAACACATTTTGGCAACTTTGGTCACCCCCATGTAACTTATAGGGCAGGAACAGCACACTTTTCAAAACGTGTTTTTCAGCCCGAAATAAACGCGTTTTCTCAGCCCTTGGAATCACAGTGGAACTGCCTGGCTCAGAAGAGCCCCCTGAGTCAGCCCTTAACCCCAGTGTGCAGATGTTGTCACAACGTGTTTTTCAGCACAAATAAACACGTTTTGGCAACTTTGGTCACCCCCATGTAACTTATAGGGCAGGAACAGCACACTTTTCAAAACGTGTTTTTCAGCCCGAAATAAACGCGTTTTCTCAGCCCTTGGAATCGCAGTGGAACTGCCTGGCTCAGAAGAGCCCCCTGAGTCAGCCCTTAACCCCAGTGTGCAGAAGTTGTCAAAACTTGTTTTTCAGCACAAATAAACATGTTTTGGCAACTTTGGTCACCCCCATGTAACTTATAGGGCAGGAACAGCACAATTTTCAGAACGTGTTTTTCAGCCCGAAATAAATGCGTTTTCTCAGCCCTTGGAATCGCAGTGTAACTGCCTGGCTCAGAAGAGCCCCCTGAGTCAGCCCTTAAGCCCAGTGTGCAGAAGTTGTCAAAACGTGTTTTTCAGCACAAATAAACACGTTTTGGCAACTTTGGTCACCCCCATGTAACTTATAGGGCAGGAACAGCACAATTTTCAGAACGTGTTTTTCAGCCCGAAATAAATGCGTTTTCTCAGCCCTTGGAATCGCAGTGTAACTGCCTGGCTCAGAAGAGCCCCCTGAGTCAGCCCTTAACCCTAGTGTGCAGAAGTTGTCAAAACGTGTTTTTCAGCACAAATAAACACGTTTTGGCAACTTTGGTCACCCCCATGTAACTTATAGGGCAGGAACAGCACACTTTTCAAAACGTGTTTTTCAGCCCGAAATAAACGCGTTTTCTCAGCCCTTGGAATCGCAGTGGAACTGCCTGGCTCAGAAGAGCCCCCTGAGTCAGCCCTTAACCCCAGTGTGCAGAAGTTGTCAAAACGTGTTTTTCAGCACAAATAAACATGTTTTGGCAACTTTGGTCACCCCCATGTAACTTATAGGGCAGGAACAGCACACTTTTCAGAACGTGTTTTTCAGCCCGAAATAAAGGCGTTTTCTCAGCCCTTGGAATCGCAGTGGAACTGCCTGGCCCAGAAAAGCCCCCTGAGTCAGCCCTTAACCCCAGTGTGCAGAAGTTGTCAAAACGTGTTTTTCAGCACAAATAAACACGTTTTGGCAATTTTGGTCACCCCCATGTAAGTTATAGGGCAGGAACAGCACACTTTTCAAAACGTGTTTTTCAGCCCGAAATAAACGCGTTTTTTCAGCCCTTGGAATCACAGTGGAACTGCCTGGCTCAGAAGAGCCCCCTGAGTCAGCCCTTAACCCCAGTGTGCAGATGTTGTCACAACGTGTTTTTCAGCACAAATAAACACGTTTTGGCAACTTTGGTCACCCCCATGTAACTTATAGGGCAGGAACAGCACACTTTTCAAAACGTGTTTTTCAGCCCGAAATAAACGCGTTTTCTCAGCCCTTGGAATCGCAGTGGAACTGCCTGGCTCAGAAGAGCCCCCTGAGTCAGCCCTTAACCCCAGTGTGCTGAAGTTGTCAAAACTTGTTTTTCAGCACAAATAAACATGTTTTGGCAACTTTGGTCACCCCCATGTAACTTATAGGGCAGGAACAGCACAATTTTCAGAACGTGTTTTTCAGCCCGAAATAAATGCGTTTTCTCAGCCCTTGGAATCGCAGTGTAACTGCCTGGCTCAGAAGAGCCCCCTGAGTCAGCCCTTAAGCCCAGTGTGCAGAAGTTGTCAGAACGTGTTTTTCAGCACAAATAAACACGTTTTGGCAATTTTGGTCACCCCCATGTAACTTATAGGGTAGGAACAGCACACTTTTCAGAACGTGTTTCTCAGTCCGAAATAAACGCGTTTTCTCAGCCCTTGGAATCGCAGTGGAACTGCCTGGCTCAGAAGAGCCCCCTGATTCAGCCCTTAACCCCAGTGTGCAGAAGTTGTCAAAACGTGTTTTTCAGCACAAATAAACACGTTTTTGCAACTTTGGTCACCCCCATGTAACTTATAGGGCAGGAACAGCATACTTTTCAAAACGTGTTTTTCAGCCCGAAATAAACGCGTTTTCTGAACCCTTGGAATCGCAGTGGAACTGCCTGGCTCAGAAGAGCCCCCTGAGTCAGCCCTTAACCCCAGTGTGCAGAAGTTGTCAAAACGTGTTTTTCAGCACAAATAAACACGTTTTGGCAACTTTTGTCACCCCCATGTAACTTATAGGGCAGGAACAGCACACTTTTCAGAACGTGTTTTTCAGCCCGAAAAAAACGCGTTTTCTCAGCCCTTGGAATCGCAGTGTAACTGCCTGGCTCAGAAGAGCCCCCTGAGTCAGCCCTTAACCCCATTGTGCAGAAGTTGTCAAAACGTATTTTTCAGCACAAATAAACACGTTTTGGCAACTTTGGTCACCCCCATGTAACTTATAGGGCAGGAACAGCACACTTTTCAAACCGTGTTTTTCAGCCCGAAATAAACGCGTTTTCTCAGCCCTTGGAATCGCAGTGGAACTGCCTGGCTCAGAAGAGCCCCCTGAGTCAGCCCTTAAGCCCAGTGTGCAGAAGTTGTCAAAACGTGTTTTTCAGCACAAATAAACACGTTTTTGCAACTTTGGTCACCCCCATGTAACTTACAAGGCAGGAACAGCACACTTTTCAGAACGTGTTTTTCAGCCCAAAATAAACGCGTTTTCTCAGCCTTTGGAATCGCAGTGGAACTGCCTGGCTCAGAAGAGCCCCCTGAGTCAGCCCTTAACCCTAGTGTGCAGAAGTTGTCAAAACGTGTTTTTCAGCACAAATAAACACGTTTTGGCAACTTTGGTCACCCCCATGTAACTTATAGGGCAGGAACAGCACACTTTTCAAAACGTGTTTTTCAGCCCGAAATAAACGCGTTTTCTCAGCCCTTGGAATCGCAGTGGAACTGCCTGGCTCAGAAGAGCCCCCTGAGTCAGCCCTTAACCCCAGTGTGCAGAAGTTGTCAAAACGTGTTTTTCAGCACAAATAAACATGTTTTGGCAACTTTGGTCACCCCCATGTAACTTATAGGGCAGGAACAGCACACTTTTCAGAACGTGTTTTTCAGCCCGAAATAAACGCGTTTTCTAAGCCCTTGGAATCGCAGTGGAACTGCCTGGCTCAGAAGAGTCCCCTGAGTCAGCCCTTAACCCCAGTGTGCAGAAGTTGTAAAAACGTGTTTTTCAGCACAAATAAACACGTTTTGGCAACTTTAGTCACCCCCATGTAACTTATAGGGCAGGAACAGCACACTTTTGAGAACGTGTTTTTCAGCCCGAAATAAACGCGTTGTCTCAGCCCTTGGAATCGCAGTGTAACTGCCTGGCTCAGAAGAGCCCCCTGAGTCAGCCCTTAACCCCAAGTGTGCAGAAGTTGTCAAAACGTGTTTTTCAGCACAAATAAACACATTTTGGCAACTTTGGTCACCCCCATGTAACTTATAGGGCAGGAACAGCACACTTTTCAAAACGTGTTTTTCAGCCCGAAATAAACGCGTTTTCTCAGCCCTTGGAATCACAGTGGAACTGCCTGGCTCAGAAGAGCCCCCTGAGTCAGCCCTTAACCCCAGTGTGCAGATGTTGTCACAACGTGTTTTTCAGCACAAATAAACACGTTTTGGCAACTTTGGTCACCCCCATGTAACTTATAGGGCAGGAACAGCACACTTTTCAAAACGTGTTTTTCAGCCCGAAATAAACGCGTTTTCTCAGCCCTTGGAATCGCAGTGGAACTGCCTGGCTCAGAAGAGCCCCCTGAGTCAGCCCTTAACCCCAGTGTGCAGAAGTTGTCAAAACTTGTTTTTCAGCACAAATAAACATGTTTTGGCAACTTTGGTCACCCCCATGTAACTTATAGGGCAGGAACAGCACAATTTTCAGAACGTGTTTTTCAGCCCGAAATAAATGCGTTTTCTCAGCCCTTGGAATCGCAGTGTAACTGCCTGGCTCAGAAGAGCCCCCTGAGTCAGCCCTTAAGCCCAGTGTGCAGAAGTTGTCAAAACGTGTTTTTCAGCACAAATAAACACGTTTTGGCAACTTTGGTCACCCCCATGTAACTTATAGGGCAGGAACAGCACAATTTTCAGAACGTGTTTTTCAGCCCGAAATAAATGCGTTTTCTCAGCCCTTGGAATCGCAGTGTAACTGCCTGGCTCAGAAGAGCCCCCTGAGTCAGCCCTTAACCCCAGTGTGCAGAAGTTGTCAAAACGTGTTTTTCAGCACAAATAAACATGTTTTGGCAACTTTGGTCACCCCCATGTAACTTATAGGGCAGGAACAGCACACTTTTCAGAACGTGTTTTTCAGCCCGAAATAAACGCGTTTTCTAAGCCCTTGGAATCGCAGTGGAACTGCCTGGCTCAGAAGAGTCCCCTGAGTCAGCCCTTAACCCCAGTGTGCAGAAGTTGTAAAAACGTGTTTTTCAGCACAAATAAACACGTTTTGGCAACTTTAGTCACCCCCATGTAACTTATAGGGCAGGAACAGCACACTTTTCAGAACGTGTTTTTCAGCCCGAAATAAACGCGTTGTCTCAGCCCTTGGAATCGCAGTGTAACTGCCTGGCTCAGAAGAGCCCCCTGAGTCAGCCCTTAACCCCAAGTGTGCAGAAGTTGTCAAAACGTGTTTTTCAGCACAAATAAACACATTTTGGCAACTTTGGTCACCCCCATGTAACTTATAGGGCAGGAACAGCACACTTTTCAAAACGTGTTTTTCAGCCCGAAATAAACGCGTTTTCTCAGCCCTTGGAATCACAGTGGAACTGCCTGGCTCAGAAGAGCCCCCTGAGTCAGCCCTTAACCCCAGTGTGCAGATGTTGTCACAACGTGTTTTTCAGCACAAATAAACACGTTTTGGCAACTTTGGTCACCCCCATGTAACTTATAGGGCAGGAACAGCACACTTTTCAAAACGTGTTTTTCAGCCCGAAATAAACGCGTTTTCTCAGCCCTTGGAATCGCAGTGGAACTGCCTGGCTCAGAAGAGCCCCCTGAGTCAGCCCTTAACCCCAGTGTGCAGAAGTTGTCAAAACTTGTTTTTCAGCACAAATAAACATGTTTTGGCAACTTTGGTCACCCCCATGTAACTTATAGGGCAGGAACAGCACAATTTTCAGAACGTGTTTTTCAGCCCGAAATAAATGCGTTTTCTCAGCCCTTGGAATCGCAGTGTAACTGCCTGGCTCAGAAGAGCCCCCTGAGTCAGCCCTTAAGCCCAGTGTGCAGAAGTTGTCAAAACGTGTTTTTCAGCACAAATAAACACGTTTTGGCAACTTTGGTCACCCCCATGTAACTTATAGGGCAGGAACAGCACACTTTTCAAACCGTGTTTTTCAGCCCGAAATAAACGCGTTTTCTCAGCCCTTGGAATCGCAGTGGAACTGCCTGGCTCAGAAGAGCCCCCTGAGTCAGCCCTTAAGCCCAGTGTGCAGAAGTTGTCAAAACGTGTTTTTCAGCACAAATAAACACGTTTTGGCAACTTTGGTCACCCCCATGTAACTTACAGGGCAGGAACAGCACACTTTTCAGAACGTGTTTTTCAGCCCAAAATAAACGCGTTTTCTCAGCCCTTGGAATCGCAGTGGAACTGCCTGGCTCAGAAGAGCCCCCTGAGTCAGCCCTTAAGCCCAGTGTGCAGAAGTTGTCAAAACGTGTTTTTCAGCACAAATAAACACGTTTTGGCAACTTTTGTCACCCCCATGTAACTTATAGGGCAGGAACAGCACACTTTTCAGAACGTGTTCTTCAGCCCGAAAAAAACGCGTTTTCTCAGCCCTTGGAATCGCAGTGTAACTGCCTGGCTCAGAAGAGCCCCCTGAGTCAGCCCTTAACCCAAGTGTGCAGAAGTTGTCAAAACGTATTTTTCAGCACAAATAAACACGTATTGGCAACTTTGGTCACCCCCATGTAACTTATAGGGCAGGAACAGCACACTTTTCAAACCGTGTTTTTCAGCCCGAAATAAACGCGTTTTCTCAGCCCTTGGAATCGCAGTGGAACTGCCTGGCTCAGAAGAGCCCCCTGAGTCAGCCCTTAAGCCCAGTGTGCAGAAGTTGTCAAAACGTGTTTTTCAGCACAAATAAACACGTTTTGGCAACTTTGGTGACCCCCATGTAACTTATAGGGCAGGAACAGCACACTTTTCAGAACGTGTTTTTCAGCCCGAAATAAACGCGTTTTCTCAGCCCTTGGAATCGCAGTGTAACTGCCTGGCTCAGAAGTGCCCCCTGAGTCAGCCCTTAACCCCAGTGTGCTGAAGTTGTCAAAACGTGTTTTTCAGCACAAATAAACACGTTTTGGCAATTTTGGTCACCCCCATGTAACTTATAGGGCAGGAACAGCACACTTTTCAGAACGTGTTTTTCAGCCCGAAATAAACGCGTTTTCTCAGCCCTTGGAATCGCAGTGGAACTGCCTGGCTCAGAAGAGCCCCCTGAGTCAGCCCTTAACCCCAGTGTGCAGAAGTTGTCAAAACATGTTTTTCAGCACAAATAAACACGTTTTTGCAACTTTGGTCACCCCCATGTAACTTATAGGGCAGGAACAGCACACTTTTCAAAACGTGTTTTTCAGCCCGAAATTAACGCGTTTTCTCAGCCCTTGGAATCGCAGTGGAACTGCCTGGCTCAGAAGAGCCCCCTGAGTCAGCCCTTAACCCCAGTGTGCAGAAGTTGTCACAACGTGTTTTTCAGCACAAATAAACACGTTTTGGCAACTTTGGTCACCCCCATGTAACTTATAGGGCAGGAACAGCACACTTTTCAGAACGTGTTTTTCAGCCCGAAATAAACGCGTTTTCTCAGCCCTTGGAATCGCAGTGGAACTGCCTGGCTCAGAAGAGCCCCCTGAGTCAGCCCTTAACCCCAGTGTGCAGAAGTTGTCAAAACATGTTTTTCAGCACAAATAAACACGTTTTTGCAACTTTGGTCACCCCCATGTAACTTATAGGGCAGGAACAGCACACTTTTCAAAACGTGTTTTTCAGCCCGAAATAAACGCGTTTTCTCAGCCCTTGGAATCGCAGTGGAACCGCCTGGCTCAGAAGAGCCCCCTGAGTCAGCCCTTAACCCCAGTGTGCAGAAGTTGTCAAAACGTGTTTTTCAGCACAAATAAACACGTTTTGGCAACTTTGGTCACCCCCATGTAACTTATAGGGCAGGAACAGCACACTTTTCAAAACGTGTTTTTCAGAACGAAATTAACGCGTTTTCTCAGCCCTTGGAATCGCAGTGGAACTGCATGGCTCAGAAGAGCCCCCTGAGTCAGCCCTTAACCCCAGTGTGCAGAAGTTGTCAAAACGTGTTTTTCAGCACAAATAAACACGTTTTGGCAACTTTGGTCATCCCCATGTAACTTATAGGGCAGAAACAGCACACTTTTCAGATCGTGTTTTTCAGCCCGAAATAAACGCGTTTTCTCAGCCCTTGGAATCGCAGTGTAACTGCCTGGCTCAGAAGAGCCCCCTGAGTCAGCCCTTAACCCCAGTGTGCAGAAGTTGTCGAAACGTGTTTTTCAGCACAAATAAACACGTTTTGGCAACTTTGGTCACCCCCATGTAACTTATAGGGCAGGAACAGCACACTTTTCAAAACGTGTTTTTCAGCCCGAAATAAACGCGTTTTCTCAGCCCTTGGAATCGCAGTGGAACTGCCTGGCTCAGAAGAGCCCCCTGATTCAGCCCTTAACCCCAGTGTGCAGAAGTTGTCAAAACGTGTTTTTCAGCACAAATAAACACGTTTTTGCAACTTTGGTCACCCCCATGTAACTTATAGGGCAGGAACAGCATACTTTTCAAAACGTGTTTTTCAGCCCGAAATAAACGCGTTTTCTGAGCCCTTGGAATCGCAGTGGAACTGCCTGGCTCAGAAGAGCCCCCTGAGTCAGCCCTTAACCCCAGTGTGCAGAAGTTGTCGAAACGTGTTTTTCAGCACAAATAAACACGTTTTGGCAACTTTGGTCACCCCCATGTAACTTATAGGGCAGGAACAGCACACTTTTCAAAACGTGTTTTTCAGCCCGAAATAAATGCGTTTTCTCAGCCCTTGGAATCACAGTGGAACTGCCTGGCTCAGAATAGCCCCCTGAGTCAGCCCTTAACCCCAGTGTGCAGAAGTTGTCAAAACGTGATTTTCAGCACAAATAAACAAGTTTTGGCAGCTTTGGTCACCCCCATGTAACTTATAGGGCAGGAACAGCACACTTTTAAGAACGTTTTTTTCAGCCCGAAATAAACGCGTTTTCTCAGCCCTTGGAATCGCAGTGTAACTGCCTGGCTCAGAAGAGCCCACTGAGTCAGCCCTTAACCCTAGTGTGCAGAAGTTGTCAAAACGTGTTTTTCAGCACAAATAAACACGTTTTGGCAACTTTGGTCACCCCCATGTAACTTATAGGGCAGGAACAGCACACTTTTCAAAACGTGTTTTTCAGCCCGAAATAAACGCGTTTTCTCAGCCCTTGGAATCGCAGTGGAACTGCCTGGCTCAGAAGAGCCCCCTGAGTCAGCCCTTAACCCCAGTGTGCAGAAGTTGTCAAAACGTGTTTTTCAGCACAAATAAACATGTTTTGGCAACTTTGGTCACCCCCATGTAACTTATAGGGCAGGAACAGCACACTTTTCAGAACGTGTTTTTCAGCCCGAAATAAAGGCGTTTTCTCAGCCCTTGGAATCGCAGTGGAACTGCCTGGCCCAGAAAAGCCCCCTGAGTCAGCCCTTAACCCCAGTGTGCAGAAGTTGTCAAAACGTGTTTTTCAGCACAAATAAACACGTTTTGGCAATTTTGGTCACCCCCATGTAACTTATAGGGCAGGAACAGCACACTTTTCAAAACGTGTTTTTCAGCCCGAAATAAACGCGTTTTTTCAGCCCTTGGAATCACAGTGGAACTGCCTGGCTCAGAAGAGCCCCCTGAGTCAGCCCTTAACCCCAGTGTGCAGATGTTGTCACAACGTGTTTTTCAGCACAAATAAACACGTTTTGGCAACTTTGGTCACCCCCATGTAACTTATAGGGCAGGAACAGCACACTTTTCAAAACGTGTTTTTCAGCCCGAAATAAACGCGTTTTCTCAGCCCTTGGAATCGCAGTGGAACTGCCTGGCTCAGAAGAGCCCCCTGAGTCAGCCCTTAACCCCAGTGTGCTGAAGTTGTCAAAACTTGTTTTTCAGCACAAATAAACATGTTTTGGCAACTTTGGTCACCCCCATGTAACTTATAGGGCAGGAACAGCACAATTTTCAGAACGTGTTTTTCAGCCCGAAATAAATGCGTTTTCTCAGCCCTTGGAATCGCAGTGTAACTGCCTGGCTCAGAAGAGCCCCCTGAGTCAGCCCTTAAGCCCAGTGTGCAGAAGTTGTCAGAACGTGTTTTTCAGCACAAATAAACACGTTTTGGCAATTTTGGTCACCCCCATGTAACTTATAGGGTAGGAACAGCACACTTTTCAGAACGTGTTTCTCAGTCCGAAATAAACGCGTTTTCTCAGCCCTTGGAATCGCAGTGGAACTGCCTGGCTCAGAAGAGCCCCCTGAGTCAGCCCTTAAGCCCAGTGTGCAGAAGTTGTCAAAACTTGTTTTTCAGCACAAATAAACACGTTTTTGCAACTTTGGTCACCCCCATGTAACTTACAAGGCAGGAACAGCACACTTTTCAGAACGTGTTTTTCAGCCGAAAATAAACGCGTTTTCTCAGCCTTTGGAATCGCAGTGGAACTGCCTGGCTCAGAAGAGCCCCCTGAGTCAGCCCTTAACCCTAGTGTGCAGAAGTTGTCAAAACGTGTTTTTCAGCACAAATAAACACGTTTTGGCAACTTTGGTCACCCCCATGTAACTTATAGGGCAGGAACAGCACACTTTTCAAAACGTGTTTTTCAGCCCGAAATAAACGCGTTTTCTCAGCCCTTGGAATCGCAGTGGAACTGCCTGGCTCAGAAGAGCCCCCTGAGTCAGCCCTTAACCCCAGTGTGCAGAAGTTGTCAAAACGTGTTTTTCAGCACAAATAAACATGTTTTGGCAACTTTGGTCACCCCCATGTAACTTATAGGGCAGGAACAGCACACTTTTCAGAACGTGTTTTTCAGCCCGAAATAAACGCGTTTTCTAAGCCCTTGGAATCGCAGTGGAACTGCCTGGCTCAGAAGAGTCCCCTGAGTCAGCCCTTAACCCCAGTGTGCAGAAGTTGTAAAAACGTGTTTTTCAGCACAAATAAACACGTTTTGGCAACTTTAGTCACCCCCATGTAACTTATAGGGCAGGAACAGCACACTTTTGAGAACGTGTTTTTCAGCCCGAAATAAACGCGTTGTCTCAGCCCTTGGAATCGCAGTGTAACTGCCTGGCTCAGAAGAGCCCCCTGAGTCAGCCCTTAACCCCAAGTGTGCAGAAGTTGTCAAAACGTGTTTTTCAGCACAAATAAACACATTTTGGCAACTTTGGTCACCCCCATGTAACTTATAGGGCAGGAACAGCACACTTTTCAAAACGTGTTTTTCAGCCCGAAATAAACGCGTTTTCTCAGCCCTTGGAATCACAGTGGAACTGCCTGGCTCAGAAGAGCCCCCTGAGTCAGCCCTTAACCCCAGTGTGCAGATGTTGTCACAACGTGTTTTTCAGCACAAATAAACACGTTTTGGCAACTTTGGTCACCCCCATGTAACTTATAGGGCAGGAACAGCACACTTTTCAAAACGTGTTTTTCAGCCCGAAATAAACGCGTTTTCTCAGCCCTTGGAATCGCAGTGGAACTGCCTGGCTCAGAAGAGCCCCCTGAGTCAGCCCTTAACCCCAGTGTGCAGAAGTTGTCAAAACTTGTTTTTCAGCACAAATAAACATGTTTTGGCAACTTTGGTCACCCCCATGTAACTTATAGGGCAGGAACAGCACAATTTTCAGAACGTGTTTTTCAGCCCGAAATAAATGCGTTTTCTCAGCCCTTGGAATCGCAGTGTAACTGCCTGGCTCAGAAGAGCCCCCTGAGTCAGCCCTTAAGCCCAGTGTGCAGAAGTTGTCAAAACGTGTTTTTCAGCACAAATAAACACGTTTTGGCAACTTTGGTCACCCCCATGTAACTTATAGGGCAGGAACAGCACACTTTTCAAAACGTGTTTTTCAGCCCGAAATAAACGCGTTTTTTCAGCCCTTGGAATCACAGTGGAACTGCCTGGCTCAGAAGAGCCCCCTGAGTCAGCCCTTAACCCCAGTGTGCAGATGTTGTCACAACGTGTTTTTCAGCACAAATAAACACGTTTTGGCAACTTTGGTCACCCCCATGTAACTTATAGGGCAGGAACAGCACACTTTTCAAAACGTGTTTTTCAGCCCGAAATAAACGCGTTTTCTCAGCCCTTGGAATCGCAGTGGAACTGCCTGGCTCAGAAGAGCCCCCTGAGTCAGCCCTTAACCCCAGTGTGCTGAAGTTGTCAAAACTTGTTTTTCAGCACAAATAAACATGTTTTGGCAACTTTGGTCACCCCCATGTAACTTATAGGGCAGGAACAGCACAATTTTCAGAACGTGTTTTTCAGCCCGAAATAAATGCGTTTTCTCAGCCCTTGGAATCGCAGTGTAACTGCCTGGCTCAGAAGAGCCCCCTGAGTCAGCCCTTAAGCCCAGTGTGCAGAAGTTGTCAGAACGTGTTTTTCAGCACAAATAAACACGTTTTGGCAATTTTGGTCACCCCCATGTAACTTATAGGGTAGGAACAGCACACTTTTCAGAACGTGTTTCTCAGTCCGAAATAAACGCGTTTTCTCAGCCCTTGGAATCGCAGTGGAACTGCCTGGCTCAGAAGAGCCCCCTGAGTCAGCCCTTAAGCCCAGTGTGCAGAAGTTGTCAAAACTTGTTTTTCAGCACAAATAAACACGTTTTTGCAACTTTGGTCACCCCCATGTAACTTACAAGGCAGGAACAGCACACTTTTCAGAACGTGTTTTTCAGCCCAAAATAAACGCGTTTTCTCAGCCTTTGGAATCGCAGTGGAACTGCCTGGCTCAGAAGAGCCCCCTGAGTCAGCCCTTAACCCTAGTGTGCAGAAGTTGTCAAAACGTGTTTTTCAGCACAAATAAACACGTTTTGGCAACTTTGGTCACCCCCATGTAACTTATAGGGCAGGAACAGCACACTTTTCAAAACGTGTTTTTCAGCCCGAAATAAACGCGTTTTCTCAGCCCTTGGAATCGCAGTGGAACTGCCTGGCTCAGAAGAGCCCCCTGAGTCAGCCCTTAACCCCAGTGTGCAGAAGTTGTCAAAACGTGTTTTTCAGCACAAATAAACATGTTTTGGCAACTTTGGTCACCCCCATGTAACTTATAGGGCAGGAACAGCACACTTTTCAGAACGTGTTTTTCAGCCCGAAATAAACGCGTTTTCTAAGCCCTTGGAATCGCAGTGGAACTGCCTGGCTCAGAAGAGTCCCCTGAGTCAGCCCTTAACCCCAGTGTGCAGAAGTTGTAAAAACGTGTTTTTCAGCACAAATAAACACGTTTTGGCAACTTTAGTCACCCCCATGTAACTTATAGGGCAGGAACAGCACACTTTTGAGAACGTGTTTTTCAGCCCGAAATAAACGCGTTGTCTCAGCCCTTGGAATCGCAGTGTAACTGCCTGGCTCAGAAGAGCCCCCTGAGTCAGCCCTTAACCCCAAGTGTGCAGAAGTTGTCAAAACGTGTTTTTCAGCACAAATAAACACATTTTGGCAACTTTGGTCACCCCCATGTAACTTATAGGGCAGGAACAGCACACTTTTCAAAACGTGTTTTTCAGCCCGAAATAAACGCGTTTTCTCAGCCCTTGGAATCACAGTGGAACTGCCTGGCTCAGAAGAGCCCCCTGAGTCAGCCCTTAACCCCAGTGTGCAGATGTTGTCACAACGTGTTTTTCAGCACAAATAAACACGTTTTGGCAACTTTGGTCACCCCCATGTAACTTATAGGGCAGGAACAGCACACTTTTCAAAACGTGTTTTTCAGCCCGAAATAAACGCGTTTTCTCAGCCCTTGGAATCGCAGTGGAACTGCCTGGCTCAGAAGAGCCCCCTGAGTCAGCCCTTAACCCCAGTGTGCAGAAGTTGTCAAAACTTGTTTTTCAGCACAAATAAACATGTTTTGGCAACTTTGGTCACCCCCATGTAACTTATAGGGCAGGAACAGCACAATTTTCAGAACGTGTTTTTCAGCCCGAAATAAATGCGTTTTCTCAGCCCTTGGAATCGCAGTGTAACTGCCTGGCTCAGAAGAGCCCCCTGAGTCAGCCCTTAAGCCCAGTGTGCAGAAGTTGTCAAAACGTGTTTTTCAGCACAAATAAACACGTTTTGGCAACTTTGGTCACCCCCATGTAACTTATAGGGCAGGAACAGCACAATTTTCAGAACGTGTTTTTCAGCCCGAAATAAATGCGTTTTCTCAGCCCTTGGAATCGCAGTGTAACTGCCTGGCTCAGAAGAGCCCCCTGAGTCAGCCCTTAACCCCAGTGTGCAGAAGTTGTCAAAACGTGTTTTTCAGCACAAATAAACATGTTTTGGCAACTTTGGTCACCCCCATGTAACTTATAGGGCAGGAACAGCACACTTTTCAGAACGTGTTTTTCAGCCCGAAATAAACGCGTTTTCTAAGCCCTTGGAATCGCAGTGGAACTGCCTGGCTCAGAAGAGTCCCCTGAGTCAGCCCTTAACCCCAGTGTGCAGAAGTTGTAAAAACGTGTTTTTCAGCACAAATAAACACGTTTTGGCAACTTTAGTCACCCCCATGTAACTTATAGGGCAGGAACAGCACACTTTTCAGAACGTGTTTTTCAGCCCGAAATAAACGCGTTGTCTCAGCCCTTGGAATCGCAGTGTAACTGCCTGGCTCAGAAGAGCCCCCTGAGTCAGCCCTTAACCCCAAGTGTGCAGAAGTTGTCAAAACGTGTTTTTCAGCACAAATAAACACATTTTGGCAACTTTGGTCACCCCCATGTAACTTATAGGGCAGGAACAGCACACTTTTCAAAACGTGTTTTTCAGCCCGAAATAAACGCGTTTTCTCAGCCCTTGGAATCACAGTGGAACTGCCTGGCTCAGAAGAGCCCCCTGAGTCAGCCCTTAACCCCAGTGTGCAGATGTTGTCACAACGTGTTTTTCAGCACAAATAAACACGTTTTGGCAACTTTGGTCACCCCCATGTAACTTATAGGGCAGGAACAGCACACTTTTCAAAACGTGTTTTTCAGCCCGAAATAAACGCGTTTTCTCAGCCCTTGGAATCGCAGTGGAACTGCCTGGCTCAGAAGAGCCCCCTGAGTCAGCCCTTAACCCCAGTGTGCAGAAGTTGTCAAAACTTGTTTTTCAGCACAAATAAACATGTTTTGGCAACTTTGGTCACCCCCATGTAACTTATAGGGCAGGAACAGCACAATTTTCAGAACGTGTTTTTCAGCCCGAAATAAATGCGTTTTCTCAGCCCTTGGAATCGCAGTGTAACTGCCTGGCTCAGAAGAGCCCCCTGAGTCAGCCCTTAAGCCCAGTGTGCAGAAGTTGTCAAAACGTGTTTTTCAGCACAAATAAACACGTTTTGGCAATTTTGGTCACCCCCATGTAACTTATAGGGTAGGAACAGCACACTTTTCAGAACGTGTTTCTCAGCCCGAAATAAACGCGTTTTCTCAGCCCATGGAATCGCAGTGGAACTGCCTGGCTCAGAAGAGCCCCCTGATTCAGCTTTTAACCCCAGTGTGCAGAAGTTGTCAAAACGTGTTTTTCAGCACAAATAAACACGTTTTTGCAACTTTGGTCACCCCCATGTAACTTATAGGGCAGGAACAGCATACTTTTCAAAACGTGTTTTTCAGCCCGAAATAAACGCGTTTTCTGAGCCCTTGGAATCGCAGTGGAACTGCCTGGCTCAGAAGAGCCCCCTGAGTCAGCCCTTAACCCCAGTGTGCAGAAGTTGTCAAAACGTGTTTTTCAGCACAAATAAACACGTTTTGGCAACTTTTGTCACCCCCATGTAACTTATAGGGCAGGAACAGCACACTTTTCAGAACGTGTTTTTCAGCCCGAAAAAAATGCGTTTTCTCAGCCCTTGGAATCGCAGTGTAACTGCCTGGCTCAGAAGAGCCCCCTGAGTCAGCCCTTAACCCCATTGTGCAGAAGTTGTCAAAACGTATTTTTCAGCACAAATAAACACGTTTTGGCAACTTTGGTCACCCCCATGTAACTTATAGGGCAGGAACAGCACACTTTTCAAACCGTGTTTTTCAGCCCGAAATAAACGCGTTTTCTCAGCCCTTGGAATCGCAGTGGAACTGCCTGGCTCAGAAGAGCCCCCTGAGTCAGCCCTTAAGCCCAGTGTGCAGAAGTTGTCAAAACGTGTTTTTCAGCACAAATAAACACGTTTTGGCAACTTTGGTCACCCCCATGTAACTTACAGGGCAGGAACAGCACACTTTTCAGAACGTGTTTTTCAGCCCAAAATAAACGCGTTTTCTCAGCCCTTGGAATCGCAGTGGAACTGCCTGGCTCAGAAGAGCCCCCTGAGTCAGCCCTTAACCCCAGTGTGCAGAAGTTGTCAAAACGTGTTTTTCAGCACAAATAAACACGTTTTGGCAACTTTTGTCACCCCCATGTAACTTATAGGGCAGGAACAGCACACTTTTCAGAACGTGTTCTTCAGCCCGAAAAAAACGCGTTTTCTCAGCCCTTGGAATCGCAGTGTAACTGCCTGGCTCAGAAGAGCCCCCTGAGTCAGCCCTTAACCCAAGTGTGCAGAAGTTGTCAAAACGTATTTTTCAGCACAAATAAACACGTTTTGGCAACTTTGGTCACCCCCATGTAACTTATAGGGCAGGAACAGCACACTTTTCAAACCGTGTTTTTCAGCCCGAAATAAACGCGTTTTCTCAGCCCTTGGAATCGCAGTGGAACTGCCTGGCTCAGAAGAGCCCCCTGAGTCAGCCCTTAAGCCCAGTGTGCAGAAGTTGTCAAAACGTGTTTTTCAGCACAAATAAACACGTTTTGGCAACTTTGGTGACCCCCATGTAACTTATAGGGCAGGAACAGCACACTTTTCAGAACGTGTTTTTCAGCCCGAAATAAACGCGTTTTCTCAGCCCTTGGAATCGCAGTGGAACCGCCTGGCTCAGAAGAGCCCCCTGAGTCAGCCCTTAACCCCAGTGTGCAGAAGTTGTCAAAACGTGTTTTTCAGCACAAATAAACACGTTTTGGCAACTTTGGTCACCCCCATGTAACTTATAGGGCAGGAACAGCACACTTTTCAAAACGTGTTTTTCAGAACGAAATTAACGCGTTTTCTCAGCCCTTGGAATCGCAGTGGAACTGCATGGCTCAGAAGAGCCCCCTGAGTCAGCCCTTAACCCCAGTGTGCAGAAGTTGTCAAAACGTGTTTTTCAGCACAAATAAACACGTTTTGGCAACTTTGGTCATCCCCATGTAACTTATAGGGCAGAAACAGCACACTTTTCAGATCGTGTTTTTCAGCCCGAAATAAACGCGTTTTCTCAGCCCTTGGAATCGCAGTGTAACTGCCTGGCTCAGAAGAGCCCCCTGAGTCAGCCCTTAACCCCAGTGTGCAGAAGTTGTCGAAACGTGTTTTTCAGCACAAATAAACACGTTTTGGCAACTTTGGTCACCCCCATGTAACTTATAGGGCAGGAACAGCACACTTTTCAAAACGTGTTTTTCAGCCCGAAATAAACGCGTTTTCTCAGCCCTTGGAATCGCAGTGGAACTGCCTGGCTCAGAAGTGCCCCCTGAGTCAGCCCTTAACCCCATTGTGCAGAAGTTGTCAAAACATGTTTTTCAGCACAAATAAACACGTTTTTGCAACTTTGGTCACCCCCATGTAACTTATAGGGCAGGAACAGCACACTTTTCAAAACGTGTTTTTCAGCCCGTAATAAACGCGTTTTCTCAGCCCTTGGAATCGCAGTGGAACTGCCTGACTCAGAAGAGCCCCCTGAGTCAGCCCTTAACCCCAGTGTGCAGAAGTTGTCAAAACGTGTTTTTCAGCACAAATAAACACGTTTTGGCAACTTTGGTCACCCCCATGTAACTTATAGGGCAGGAACAGCACACTTTTCAGAACGTGTTTTTCAGCCCGAAATAAACGCGTTTTCTCAGCCCTTGGAATCGCAGTGTAACTGCCTGGCTCAGAAGAGCCCCCTGAGTCAGCCTTTAACCCCAGTGTGCAGAAGTTGTCAAAACGTGTTTTTCAGCACAAATAAACACGTTTTGGCAACTTTGGTCACCCCCATGTAACTTATAGGGCAGGAACAGCACACTTTTCAAAATGTGTTTTTCAGCCCGAAATAAACGCGTTTTCTGAGCCCTTGGAATCGCAGTGGAACTGCCTGGCTAAGAAGAGCCCCCTGAGTCAGCCCTTAACCCCAGTGTGCAGAAGTTGTCAAAATGTGTTTTTCAGCACAAATAAACACGTTTTGGCAACTTTGGTCACCCCCATGTAACTCACAGGGCAGGAACAGCACACTTTTCAGAACGTGTTTTTCAGCCCAAAATAAACGCGTTTTCTCAGCCCTTGGAATCGCAGTGGAACTGCCTGGCTCAGAAGAGCCCCCTGAGTCAGCCCTTAATCTCTGTGTGCAGAAGATGTCAAAACGTGTTTTTCAGCACAAATAAACACGTTTTGGCAACTTTGGTCACCCCCATGTAACTTATAGGGCAGGAACACCACACTTTTCAAAACGTGTTTTTCAGCCCGAAATAAACGCGATTTCTGAGCACTTGGA
Organism: Atractosteus spatula; assembly: GCF_055471065.1. Taxonomy (NCBI): domain Eukaryota; kingdom Metazoa; phylum Chordata; class Actinopteri; order Semionotiformes; family Lepisosteidae; genus Atractosteus; species Atractosteus spatula. The sequence goes on along the minus strand of NW_028296674.1, from coordinate 84,586 downwards.
ATCGCTGTGGAACTGCCTGGCTCAGAAGAGCCCCCTGAGTCAGCCCTTAACCCCACTGTGCAGAAGTTGTCAAAACGTGTTTTTCAGCACCAATAAACACGTTTTCGCAACTTTTGTTACCCCCATGTAACTTATAGGGCAGGAACAGCACACTTTTCAGAACGTGTTTTTCAGCCCGAAATAAACGCGTTTTCTCAGCCCTTGGAATCGCAGTGTAACTGCCTGGCTCAGAAGTGCCCCCTGAGTCAGCCCTTAACCCCAGTGTGCAGAAGTTGTCAAAACGTGTTTTTCAGCAGAAATAAACACGTTTTGGCAACTTTGGTCACCCCCATGTAACTTATAGGGCAGGAACAGCACACTTTTCAAAACGTGTTTTTCAGCCCGAAATAAACGCGTTTTCTCAGCCCTTGGAATCACAGTGGAACTGCCTGGCTCGGAAGAGCCCCCTGAGTCAGCCCTTAACCCCAGTGTGCAGAAGTTGTCACAACGTGTTTTTCAGCACAAATAAACACGTTTTGGCAACTTTGGTCACCCCCATGTAACTTATAGGGCAGGAACAGCACAATTTTCAGAACGTGTTTTTCAGCCCGAAATAAATGCGTTTTCTCAGCCCTTGGAATCGCAGTGGAACTGCCTGGCTCAGAAGAGCCCCCTGAGTCAGCCCTTAACCCCAGTGTGCTGAAGTTGTCAAAACGTGTTTTTCAGCACAAATAAACACGTTTTGGCAATTTTGGTCACCCCCATGTAACTTATAGGGCAGGAACAGCACACTTTTCAGAACGTGTTTTTCAGCCCGAAATAAACGCGTTTTCTCAGCCCTTGGAATCGCAGTGGAACTGCCTGGCTCAGAAGAGCCCCCTGAGTCAGCCCTTAACCCCAGTGTGCAGAAGTTGTCAAAACATGTTTTTCAGCACAAATAAACACGTTTTTGCAACTTTGGTCACCCCCATGTAACTTATAGGGCAGGAACAGCACACTTTTCAAAACGTGTTTTTCAGCCCGAAATAAACGCGTTTTCTCAGCCCTTGGAATCGCAGTGGAACCGCCTGGCTCAGAAGAGCCCCCTGAGTCAGCCCTTAACCCCAGTGTGCAGAAGTTGTCAAAACGTGTTTTTCAGCACAAATAAACACGTTTTGGCAACTTTGGTCACCCCCATGTAACTTATAGGGCAGGAACAGCACACTTTTCAAAACGTGTTTTTCAGCCCGAAATTAACGCGTTTTCTCAGCCCTTGGAATCGCAGTGGAACTGCATGGCTAAGAAGAGCCCCCTGAGTCAGCCCTTAACCCCAGTGTGCAGAAGTTGTCAAAACGTGTTTTTCAGCACAAATAAACACGTTTTGGCAACTTTGGTCACCCCCATGTAACTCACAGGGCAGGAACAGCACACTTTTCAGAACGTGTTTTTCAGCCCAAAATAAACGCGTTTTCTCAGCCCTTGGAATCGCAGTGGAACTGCCTGGCTCAGAAGAGCCCCCTGAGTCAGCCCTTAACCCCAGTGTGCAGAAGTTGTCAAAACGTGTTTTTCAGCACAAATAAACACATTTTGGCAACTTTGGTCACCCCCATGTAACTTATAGGGCAGGAACAGCACACTTTTCAAAACGTGTTTTTCAGCCCGAAATAAACGCGTTTTCTCAGCACTTGGAATCGCAGTGGAACTGCCTGGCTCAGAAGAGCCCCCTGAGTCAGCCCTTAATCTCTGTGTGCAGAAGATGTCAAAACGTGTTTTTCAGCACAAATAAACACGTTTTGGCAACTTTGGTCACCCCCATGTAACTTATAGGGCAGGAACACCACACTTTTCAAAACGTGTTTTTCAGCCCGAAATAAACGCTATTTCTGAGCACTTGGAATCGCAGTGGAACTGCCTGGCTCAGAAGAGCCCCCTGAGTCAGCCCTTAACCCCACTGTGCAGAAGTTGTCAAAACGTGTTTTTCAGCACCAATAAACACGTTTTCGCAACTTTTGTTACCCCCATGTAACTTATAGGGCAGGAACAGCACACTTTTCAGAACGTGTTTTTCAGCCCGAAAAAAACGCGTTTTCTCAGCCCTTGGAATCGCAGTGTAACTGCCTGGCTCAGAAGAGCCCCCTGAGTCAGCCCTTAAGCCCAGTGTGCAGAAGTTGTCAAAACGTGTTTTTCAGCACAAATAAACACGTTTTGGCAACTTTGGTCACCCCCATGTAACTCACAGGGCAGGAACAGCACACTTTTCAGAACGTGTTTTTCAGCCCAAAATAAACGCGTTTTCTCAGCCCTTGGAATCGCATTGGAACTGCCTGGCTCAGAAGAGCCCCCTGAGTCAGCCCTTAACCCCAGTGTGCAGAAGTTGTCAAAACGTGTTTTTCAGCACAAATAAACACGTTTTGGCAACTTTGGTCATCCCCATGTAACTTATAGGGCAGGAACAGCACACTTTTCGAAACGTGTTTTTCAGCCCGAAATAAACGCGTTTTCTCAGCCCTTGGAATCGCAGTGGAACTGCCTGGCTCAGAAGAGCCCCCTGAGTCAGCCCTTAACCCCAGTGTGCAGAAGTTGTCAAAACGAATTTTCAGCAGAAATAAACACGTTTTGGCAACTTTGGTCACCCCCATGTAACTTATAGGGCAGGAACAGCACACTTTTCAGAACGTGTTTTTCAGCCCGAAATAAACGCGTTTTCTCAGCCCTTGGAATCGCAGTGTAACTGCCTGGCTAAGAAGAGCCGCCTGAGTCAGCCCTTAACCCCAGTGTGCAGAAGTTGTCAAAACGTGTTTTTCAGCACAAATAAACACGTTTTGGCAACTTTGGTCACCCCCATGTAACTTATAGGGCAGGAACAGCACACTTTTCAAACCGTGTTTTTCAGTCCGAAATTAACGAGTTTTCTCAGCCCTTGGAATCGCAGTGGAACTGCCTGGCTCAGAAGAGCCCCCTGAGTCAGCCCTTAAACCCATTGTGCAAAAGTTGTCAAAACGTGTTTTTCAGCACAAATAAACACATTTTGGCAACTTTGGTCACCCCCATGTAACTTATAGGGCAGGAACAGCACACTTTTCAAAACGTGTTTTTCAGTCCGAAATAAATGCGTTTTCTCAGCCCTTGGAATCGCAGTGTAACTGCCTGGCTCAGAAGAGCCCCCTGAGTCAGCCCTTAAGCCCAGTGTGCAGAAGTTGTCAAAACGTGTTTTTCAGCACAAATAAACACGTTTTTGCATCTTTTGTCACCCCCATGTAACTTATAGGGCAGGAACAGCACACTTTTCAAAACGTGTTTTTCAGCCTGAAATAAACGCGTTTTCTGAGCCCTTGGAATCGCAGTGGAACTGCCTGGCTCAGAAGAGCCCCCTGAGTCAGCCCTTAACCCCAGTGTGCAGAAGTTGTCAAAACGTGTTTTTCAGCACAAATAAACACGTTTTAACAACTTTTGTCACCCCCATTTAACTTATAGGGCAGGAACAGCACACTTTTCAGAACGTGTTTTTCAGCCCGAAAAAAACGCGTTTTCTCAGCCCTTGGAATCGCAGTGTAACTGCCTGGCTCAGAAGAGCCCCCTGAGTCAGCCCTTAACCCCAGTGTGCAGAAGTTGACAAAACGTATTTTTCAGCACAAATAAACACGTTTTGGCAACTTTGGTCACCCCCATGTAACTTATAGGGCAGGAACAGCACACTTTTCAAACCGTGTTTTTCAGCCCGAAATAAACGCGTTTTCTCAGCCCTTGGAATCGCAGTGGAACTGCCTAGCTCAGAAGAGCCCCCTGAGTCAGCCCTTAAGCCCAGTGTGCAGAAGTTGTCAAAACGTGTTTTTCAGCACAAATAAACATGTTTTGGCAACTTTGGTCACTCCCATGTAACTCACAGGGCAGGAACAGCACACTTTTCAGAACGTGTTTTTCAGCCCAAAATAAACGCGTTTTCTCAGCCCTTGGAATCGCAGTGGAACTGCCTGGCTCAGAATAGCCCCCTGAGTCAGCCCTTAACCCCAGTGTGCAGAAGTTGTCAAAACGTGTTTTTCAGCACAAATAAACATGTTTTGGCAACTTTGGTCACCCCCATGTAACTTATAGGGCAGGAACAGCACACTTTTCAGAACGTGTTTTTCAGCCCGAAATAAATGCGTTTTCTCAGCCCTTGGAATCGCAGTGTAACTGCCTGGCTCAGAAGAGCCCCCTGATTCAGCCCTTAACCCCAGTGTGCAGAAGTTGTCAAAACGTGTTTTTCAGCACAAATAAACACGTTTTGGCAACTTTGGTCACCCCCATGTAACTTATAGGGCAGAAACAGCACACTTTTCAGAACGTGTTTTTCAGCCCGAAATAAACGCGTTTTCTCAGCCCTTGGAATCGCAGTGTAACTGCCTGGCTCAGAAGAGCCCCCTGAGTCAGCTCTTAACCCCAGTGTGCAGAAGTTGTCAATACGTGTTTTTCAGCACAAATAAACACGTTTTGGCAACTTTGGTCACCCCCATGTAACTTATAGGGCAGGAACAGCACACTTTTCAAAACGTATTTTTCAGCCCGAAATAAACGCGTTTTCTCAGCCCTTGGAATCGCAGTGGAACTGCCTGGCTCAGAAGAGCCCCCTGAGTCAGCCCTTAACCCCAGTGTGCAGAAGTTGTCAAAACGTGTTTTTCAGCACAAATAAACACGTTTTGGCAACTTTGGTCACCCCCATGTAACTTATAGGGCAGGAACAGCACACTTTTCGAAACGTGTTTTTCAGCCCGAAATAAACGCGTTTTCTCAGCCCTTGGAATCGCAGTGTAACTGCCTGGCTCAGAAGAGCCCCCTGAGTCAGCTCTTAACCCCAGTGTGCAGAAGTTGTCAATACGTGTTTTTCAGCACAAATAAACACGTTTTGGCAACTTTGGTCACCCCCATGTAACTTATAGGGCAGGAACAGCACACTTTTCAAAACGTATTTTTCAGCCCGAAATAAACGCGTTTTCTCAGCCCTTGGAATCGCAGTGGAACTGCCTGGCTCAGAAGAGCCCCCTGAGTCAGCCCTTAACCCCAGTGTGCAGAAGTTGTCAAAACGTGTTTTTCAGCACAAATAAACACGTTTTGGCAACTTTGGTCACCCCCATGTAACTTATAGGGCAGGAACAGCACACTTTTCGAAACGTGTTTTTCAGCCCGAAATAAACGCGTTTTCTCAGCCCTTGGAATCGCAGTGGAACTGCCTGGCTCAGAAGAGCCCCCTGAGTCAGCCCTTAACCCCAGTGTGCAGAAGTTGTCAAAACGAATTTTCAGCAGAAATAAACACGTTTTGGCAACGTTGGTCACCCCCATGTAACTTATAGGGCAGGAACAGCACACTTTTCAAAACGTGTTTTTCAGCCCGAAATAAACGCGTTTTCTCAGCACATGGAATCGCAGTGGAACTGCCTGGCTCAGAAGAGCCCCCTGAGTCAGCCCTTAATCCCAGTGGGCAGAAGTTGTCAAAACGTGTTTTTCAGCACAAATAAACACGTTTTGGCAACTTTGGTCACCCCCATGTAACTTATACGGCAGGAACAGCACACTTTTCATAACGTGTTTTTCAGCCCGAAATAAACGCGTTTTCTCAGCCTTTGGAATCGCAGTGGAACTGCCTGGCTCAGAAGAGCCCCCTGAGTCAGCCCTTAACCCCAGTATGCAGAAGTTGTCAAAACGTGTTTTTCAGCACAAATAAACACGTTTTGGCAACTTTGGTTACCCCCATGTAACTTATAGGGCAGGAACAGCACACTTTTCAAAACGTGTTTTTCAGCCCGAAATAAACGCGTTTTCTCAGCCCTTGGAATCGCAGTGGAACCGCCTGGCTCAGAAGAGCCCCCTGAGTCAGCCCTTAACCCCAGTGTGCAGAAGTTGTCAAAACGTGTTTTTCAGCACAAATAAACATGTTTTGGCAACTTTGGTCACCCCCATGTAACTTATAGGGCAGGTACAGCACACTTTTCAGAACGTGTTTTTCAGCCCGAAATAAACGCGTTTTCCCAGCCCTTGGAATCGCAGTGTAACTGCCTGGCTCAGAAGAGCCCCCTGAGTCAGCCCTTAACCCCAGTGTGCAGAAGTTGTCAAAACGTGTTTTTCAGCACAAATAAACACGTTTTGGCAACTTTGGTCATTCCCATGTAACTTATAGGGCAGGAACAGCACACTTTTCAAAACGTGTTTTTCAGTCCGAAATAAATGCGTTTTCTCAGCCCTTGGAATCGCAGTGTAACTGCCTGGCTCAGAAGAGCCCCCTGATTCAGCCCTTAACCCCAGTGTGCAGAAGTTGTCAAAACGTGTTTTTCAGCACAAATAAACACGTTTTGGCAACTTTGGTTACCCCCATGTAACTTATAGGGCAGGAACAGCACACTTTTCAAAACGTGTTTTTCAGCCCGAAATAAACGCGTTTTCTCAGCCCTTGGAATCGCAGTGGAACCGCCTGGCTCAGAAGAGCCCCCTGAATCAGCCCTTAACCCCAGTGTGCAGAAGTTGTCAAAACGTGTTTTTCAGCACAAATAAACACGTTTTGGCAACTTTGGTCATTCCCATGTAACTTATAGGGCAGGAATAGCACACTTTTCAGAACGTGTTTTTCAGCCCGAAATAAACGCGTTTTCTCAGCCCTTGGAATCGCAGTGGAACTGCCTGGCTCAGAAGAGCCCCCTGAGTCAGCCCTTAACCCCAGTGTGCAGAAGTTGTCAAAACGTGTTTTTCAGCACAAATAAACACGTTTTGGCAATTTTGGTCACCCCCATGAAACTTATAGGGCAGGAACAGCACACTTTTCAGAACGTGTTTTTCAGCCCGAAATAAACGCGTTTTCTCAGCCCTGGGAATCGCAGTGGAACCGCCTGGCTCAGAAGAGCCCCCTGAGTCAGCCCTTAACCCCAGTGTGCAGAAGTTGTCAAAACGTGTTTTTCAGCACAAATAAACATGTTTTGGCAACTTTGGTCACCGCCATGTAACTTATAGGGCAGGAACAGCACACTTTTCAGAACGTGTTTTTCAGCCCGAAATAAAGGCGTTTTCTCAGCCCTTGGAATCGCAGTGGAACTGCCTGGCTCAGAAAAGCCCCCTGAGTCAGCCCTTAACCCCAGTGTGCAGAAGTTGTCAAAACGTGTTTTTCAGCACAAATAAACACGTTTTGGCAATTTTGGTCACCCCCATGTAACTTATAGGGCAGGAACAGCACACTTTTCAGAACGTGTTTTTCAGCCCGAAATAAACGCGTTTTCTAAGCCCTTGGAATCGCAGTGGAACTGCCTGGCTCAGAAGAGCCCCCTGAGTCAGCCCTTAACCCCAGTGTGCAGAAGTTGTCAAAACGTGTTTTTCAGCACAAATAAACACGTTTTTGCAACTTTGGTCACCCCCATGTAACTTATAGGTCAGGAACAGCACACTTTTCAAAACGTGTTTTTCAGCCCGAAATAAACGCGTTTTCTCAGCCCTTGGAATCGCAGTGGAACTGCCTGGCTCAGAAGAGCCCCCTGAGTCAGCCCTTAACCCCAGGGTGCAGAAGTTGTCAAAACGTGTTTTTCAGCACAAATAAACACGTTTTGGCAACTTTGGTCACCCCCATGTAACTTATAGGGCAGGAACAGCACACCTTTCAGAACGTGTTTTTCAGCCCGAAATAAACGCGTTTTCTCAGCTCTTGGAATCGCAGTGTAACTGCCTGGCTCAAAAGAGCCCCCTGAGTCAGCCCTTAACCCCAGTGTGCAGAAGTTGTCAAAACGTGTTTTTCAGCACAAATAAACACGTTTTAACAACTTTTGTCACCCCCATTTAACTTATAGGGCAGGAACAGCACACTTTTCAGAACGTGTTTTTCAGCCCGAAAAAAACGCGTTTTCTCAGCCCTTGGAATCGCAGTGTAACTGCCTGGCTCAGAAGAGCCCCCTGAGTCAGCCCTTAACCCCAGTGTGCAGAAGTTGACAAAACGTATTTTTCAGCACAAATAAACACGTTTTGGCAACTTTGGTCACCCCCATGTAACTTATAGGGCAGGAACAGCACACTTTTCAAACCGTGTTTTTCAGCCCGAAATAAACGCGTTTTCCCAGCCCTTGGAATCGCAGTGGAACTGCCTAGCTCAGAAGAGCCCCCTGAGTCAGCCCTTAAGCCCAGTGTGCAGAAGTTGTCAAAACGTGTTTTTCAGCACAAATAAACACGTTTTGGCAACTTTGGTCACTCCCATGTAACTCACAGGGCAGGAACAGCACACTTTTCAGAACGTGTTTTTCAGCCCAAAATAAACGCGTTTTCTCAGCCCTTGGAATCGCAGTGGAACTGCCTGGCTCAGAATAGCCCCCTGAGTCAGCCCTTAACCCCAGTGTGCAGAAGTTGTCAAAACGTGTTTTTCAGCACAAATAAACATGTTCTGGCAACTTTGGTCACCCCCATGTAACTTATAGGGCAGGAACAGCACACTTTTCAGAACGTGTTTTTCAGCCCGAAATAAATGCGTTTTCTCAGCCCTTGGAATCGCAGTGTAACTGCCTGGCTCAGAAGAGCCCCCTGATTCAGCCCTTAACCCCAGTGTGCAGAAGTTGTCAAAACGTGTTTTTCAGCACAAATAAACACGTTTTGGCAACTTTGGTCACCCCCATGTAACTTATAGGGCAGAAACAGCACACTTTTCAGAACGTGTTTTTCAGCCCGAAATAAACGCGTTTTCTCAGCCCTTGGAATCGCAGTGTAACTGCCTGGCTCAGAAGAGCCCCCTGAGTCAGCTCTTAACCCCAGTGTGCAGAAGTTGTCAATACGTGTTTTTCAGCACAAATAAACACGTTTTGGCAACTTTGGTCACCCCCATGTAACTTATAGGGCAGGAACAGCACACTTTTCAAAACGTATTTTTCAGCCCGAAATAAACGCGTTTTCTCAGCCCTTGGAATCGCAGTGGAACTGCCTGGCTCAGAAGAGCCCCCTGAGTCAGCCCTTAACCCCAGTGTGCAGAAGTTGTCAAAACGTGTTTTTCAGCACAAATAAACACGTTTTGGCAACTTTGGTCACCCCCATGTAACTTATAGGGCAGGAACAGCACACTTTTCGAAACGTGTTTTTCAGCCCGAAATAAACGCGTTTTCTCAGCCCTTGGAATCGCAGTGTAACTGCCTGGCTCAGAAGAGCCCCCTGAGTCAGCTCTTAACCCCAGTGTGCAGAAGTTGTCAATACGTGTTTTTCAGCACAAATAAACACGTTTTGGCAACTTTGGTCACCCCCATGTAACTTATAGGGCAGGAACAGCACACTTTTCAAAACGTATTTTTCAGCCCGAAATAAACGCGTTTTCTCAGCCCTTGGAATCGCAGTGGAACTGCCTGGCTCAGAAGAGCCCCCTGAGTCAGCCCTTAACCCCAGTGTGCAGAAGTTGTCAAAACGTGTTTTTCAGCACAAATAAACACGTTTTGGCAACTTTGGTCACCCCCATGTAACTTATAGGACAGGAACAGCACACTTTTCAAAACGTGTTTTTCAGCCCGAAATAAACGCGTTTTCTGAGCCCTTGGAATCGCAGTGGAACTGCCTGGCTCAGAAGAGCCCCCTGAGTCAGCCCTTAAGCCCAGTGTGCAGAAGTTGTCAAAACGTGTTTTTCAGCACAAATAAACACGTTTTGGCAACTTTTGTCACCCCCATGTAACTTATAGGGCAGGAACAGCACACTTTTCAGAACGTGTTTTTCAGCCCGAAAAAAACGCGTTTTCTCAGCCCTTGGAATCGCAGTGGAACTGCCTGGCTCAGAAGAGCCCCCTGAGTCAGCCCTTAACCCCAGTGTGCAGAAGTTGTCAAAACGTGTTTTTCAGCAGAAATAAACACGTTTTGGCAACTTTGGTCACCCCCATGTAACTTATCGGACAGGAACAGCACACTTTTCAAAACGTGTTTTTCAGCCCGAAATAAACGCGTTTTCTGAGCCCTTGGAATCGCAGTGGAACTGCCTGGCTCAGAAGAGCCCCCTGAGTCAGCCCTTAAGCCCAGTGTGCAGAAGTTGTCAAAACGTGTTTTTCAGCACAAATAAACACGTTTTGGCAACTTTTGTCACCCCCATGTAACTTATAGGGCAGGAACAGCACACTTTTCAAACCGTGTTTTTCAGCCCGAAATAAACGCGTTTTCTCAGCCCTTGGAATCGCAGTGGAACTGCCTGGCTCAGAAGAGCCCCCTGAGTCAGCCCTTAAGCCCAGTGTGCAGAAGTTGTCAAAACGTGTTTTTCAGCACAAATAAACACGTATTGGCAATTTTGGTCACCCCCATGTAACTTATAGGGCAGGAACAGCACACTTTTCAGAACGTGTTTTTCAGCCCGAAATAAACGCGTTTTCTAAGCCCTTGGAATCGCAGTGGAACTGCCTGGCTCAGAAGAGCCCCCTGAGTCAGCCCTTAACCCCAGTGTGCAGAAGTTGTCAAAACGTGTTTTTCAGCACAAATAAACACGTTTTGGCAACTTTGGTCACCCCCATGTAACTTATAGGGCAGGAAGAGCACACTTTTCAAACCGTGATTTTCAGCCCGAAATAAACGCGTTTTCTCAGCCCTTGGAATCGCAGTGGAACTGCCTGGCTCAGAAGAGCCCCCTGAGTCAGCCCTTAAGCCCAGTGTGCAGAAGTTGACAAAACGTGTTTTTCAGCACTAATAAACACGTTTTGGCAACTTTGGTCACCCCCATGTAACTTACAGGGCAGGAACAGCACACTTTTCAGAACGTGTTTTTCAGCCCGAAATAAACGCGTTTTCTCAGCCCTTGGAATCGCAGTGGAACTGCCTGGCTCAGAAGAGCCCCCTGAGTCAGCCCTTAACCCCAGTGTGCAGAAGTTGTCAAAACGTGTTTTTCAGCACAAATAAACACGTTTTTGCAACTTTGGTCACCCCCATGTAACTTATAGGGCAGGAACAGCACACTTTTCAGAACGTGTTTTTCAGCCGAAATAATCGCGTTTTCTCAGCCCTTCGAATCGCAGTGGAACTGCCTGGCTCAGAAGAGCCCCCTGAGTCAGCCCTTAACCCCAGTGTGCAGAAGTTGTAAAAACGTGTTTTTCAGCACAAATAAACACGTTTTGGGAACTTTGGTGACCCCCATGTAACTTATAGGGCAGGAACAGCACACTTTTCAGAACGTGTTTTTCAGCCCAAAATAAACGCGTTTTCTCAGCCCTTGGAATCGCAGTGTAACTGCCTGGCTCAGAAGAGCCCCCTGAGTCAGCCCTTAACCCCAGGGTGCAGAAGTTGTCAAAACGTGTTTTTCAGCACAAATAAACACGTTTTGGCAATTTTGGTCACCCCCATGTAACTTATAGGGCAGGAACAGCACACTTTTCAGAACGTGTTTTTCAGCCCGAAATAAAGGCGTTTTCTCAGCCCTTGGAATCGCAGTGGAACTGCCTGGCTCAGAAAAGCCCCCTGAGTCAGCCCTTAACCCCAGTGTGCAGAAGTTGTCAAAACGTGTTTTTCAGCACAAATAAACACGTTTTGGCAATTTTGGTCACCCCCATGTAACTTATAGGGCAGGAACAGCACACTTTTCAGAACGTGTTTTTCAGCCCGAAATAAACGCGTTTTCTAAGCCCTTGGAATCGCAGTGGAACTGCCTGGCTCAGAAGAGCCCCCTGAGTCAGCCCTTAACCCCAGTGTGCAGAAGTTGTCAAAACGTGTTTTTCAGCACAAATAAACACGTTTTTGCAACTTTGGTCACCCCCATGTAACTTATAGGTCAGGAACAGCACACTTTTCAAAACGTGTTTTTCAGCCCGAAATAAACGCGTTTTCTCAGCCCTTGGAATCGCAGTGGAACTGCCTGGCTCAGAAGAGCCCCCTGAGTCAGCCCTTAACCCCAGGGTGCAGAAGTTGTCAAAACGTGTTTTTCAGCACAAATAAACACGTTTTGGCAACTTTGGTCACCCCCATGTAACTTATAGGGCAGGAACAGCACACCTTTCAGAACGTGTTTTTCAGCCCGAAATAAACGCGTTTTCTCAGCTCTTGGAATCGCAGTGTAACTGCCTGGCTCAAAAGAGCCCCCTGAGTCAGCCCTTAACCCCAGTGTGCAGAAGTTGTCAAAACGTGTTTTTCAGCACAAATAAACACGTTTTAACAACTTTTGTCACCCCCATTTAACTTATAGGGCAGGAACAGCACACTTTTCAGAACGTGTTTTTCAGCCCGAAAAAAACGCGTTTTCTCAGCCCTTGGAATCGCAGTGTAACTGCCTGGCTCAGAAGAGCCCCCTGAGTCAGCCCTTAACCCCAGTGTGCAGAAGTTGACAAAACGTATTTTTCAGCACAAATAAACACGTTTTGGCAACTTTGGTCACCCCCATGTAACTTATAGGGCAGGAACAGCACACTTTTCGAAACGTGTTTTTCAGCCCGAAATAAACGCGTTTTCTCAGCCCTTGGAATCGCAGTGTAACTGCCTGGCTCAGAAGAGCCCCCTGAGTCAGCTCTTAACCCCAGTGTGCAGAAGTTGTCAATACGTGTTTTTCAGCACAAATAAACACGTTTTGGCAACTTTGGTCACCCCCATGTAACTTATAGGGCAGGAACAGCACACTTTTCAAAACGTATTTTTCAGCCCGAAATAAACGCGTTTTCTCAGCCCTTGGAATCGCAGTGGAACTGCCTGGCTCAGAAGAGCCCCCTGAGTCAGCCCTTAACCCCAGTGTGCAGAAGTTGTCAAAACGTGTTTTTCAGCACAAATAAACACGTTTTGGCAACTTTGGTCACCCCCATGTAACTTATAGGACAGGAACAGCACACTTTTCAAAACGTGTTTTTCAGCCCGAAATAAACGCGTTTTCTGAGCCCTTGGAATCGCAGTGGAACTGCCTGGCTCAGAAGAGCCCCCTGAGTCAGCCCTTAAGCCCAGTGTGCAGAAGTTGTCAAAACGTGTTTTTCAGCACAAATAAACACGTTTTGGCAACTTTTGTCACCCCCATGTAACTTATAGGGCAGGAACAGCACACTTTTCAGAACGTGTTTTTCAGCCCGAAAAAAACGCGTTTTCTCAGCCCTTGGAATCGCAGTGTAACTGCCTGGCTCAGAAGAGCCCCCTGAGTCAGCCCTTAACCCCAGTGTGCAGAAGTTGTCAAAACTTATTTTTCAGCACAAATAAACACGTTTTGGCAACTTTGGTCACCCCCATGTAACTTATAGGGCAGGAACAGCACACTTTTCAAACCGTGTTTTTCAGCCCGAAATAAACGCGTTTTCTCAGCCCTTGGAATCGCAGTGGAACTGCCTGGCTCAGAAGAGCCCCCTGAGTCAGCCCTTAAGCCCAGTGTGCAGAAGTTGTCAAAACGTGTTTTTCAGCACAAATAAACACGTATTGGCAATTTTGGTCACCCCCATGTAACTTATAGGGCAGGAACAGCACACTTTTCAGAACGTGTTTTTCAGCCCGAAATAAACGCGTTTTCTAAGCCCTTGGAATCGCAGTGGAACTGCCTGGCTCAGAAGAGCCCCCTGAGTCAGCCCTTAACCCCAGTGTGCAGAAGTTGTCAAAACGTGTTTTTCAGCACAAATAAACACGTTTTGGCAACTTTGGTCACCCCCATGTAACTTATAGGGCAGGAAGAGCACACTTTTCAAACCGTGATTTTCAGCCCGAAATAAACGCGTTTTCTCAGCCCTTGGAATCGCAGTGGAACTGCCTGGCTCAGAAGAGCCCCCTGAGTCAGCCCTTAAGCCCAGTGTGCAGAAGTTGACAAAACGTGTTTTTCAGCACTAATAAACACGTTTTGGCAACTTTGGTCACCCCCATGTAACTTACAGGGCAGGAACAGCACACTTTTCAGAACGTGTTTTTCAGCCCAAAATAAACGCGTTTTCTCAGCCCTTGGAATCGCAGTGGAACTGCCTGGCTCAGAAGAGCCCCCTGAGTCAGCCCTTAACCCCAGTGTGCAGAAGTTGTCAAAACGTGTTTTTCAGCACAAATAAACACGTTTTGGCAACTTTGGTCACCCCCATGTAACTTATAGGGCAGGAACAGCACACTTTTCAAAACGTGTTTTTCAGCCCGAAATAAATGCGTTTTCTCAGCCCTTGGAATCGCAGTGTAACTGCCTGGCTCAGAAGAGCCCCCTGAGTCAGCCCTTAAGCCCAGTGTGCAGAAGTTGTCAAAACGTGTTTTTCAGCACAAATAAACACGTTTTGGCAATTTTGGTCACCCCCATGTAACTTATAGGGCAGGAACAGCACACTTTTCAGAACGTGTTTTTCAGCCCGAAATAAACGCGTTTTCTCAGCCCTTGGAATCGCAGTGGAACTGCCTGGCTCAGAAGAGCCCCCTGAGTCAGCCCTTAACCCCAGTGTGCAGAAGTTGTCAAAACGTGTTTTTCAGCACAAATAAACACGTTTTTGCAACTTTGGTCACCCCCATGTAACTTATAGGGCAGGAACAGCACACTTTTCAGAACGTGTTTTTCAGCCGAAATAATCGCGTTTTCTCAGCCCTTGGAATCGCAGTGGAACTGCCTGGCTCAGAAGAGCCCCCTGAGTCAGCCCTTAACCCCAGTGTGCAGAAGTTGTAAAAACGTGTTTTTCAGCACAAATAAACACGTTTTGGCAACTTTGGTGACCCCCATGTAACTTATAGGGCAGGAACAGCACACTTTTCAGAACGTGTTTTTCAGCCCAAAATAAACGCGTTTTCTCAGCCCTTGGAATCGCAGTGTAACTGCCTGGCTCAGAAGAGCCCCCTGAGTCAGCCCTTAACCCCAGTGTGCAGAAGTTGTCAAAACGTGTTTTTCAGCACAAATAAACACGTTTTGGCAACTTTTGTCACCCCCATGTAACTTATAGGGCAGGAACAGCACACTTTTCAGAACGTGTTTTTCAGCCCGAAAAAAACGCGTTTTCTCAGCCCTTGGAATCGCAGTGTAACTGCCTGGCTCAGAAGAGCCCCCTGAGTCAGCCCTTAACCCCAGTGTGCAGAAGTTGTCAAAACTTATTTTTCAGCACAAATAAACACGTTTTGGCAACTTTGGTCACCCCCATGTAACTTATAGGGCAGGAACAGCACACTTTTCAAACCGTGTTTTTCAGCCCGAAATAAACGCGTTTTCTCAGCCCTTGGAATCGCAGTGGAACTGCCTGGCTCAGAAGAGCCCCCTGAGTCAGCCCTTAAGCCCAGTGTGCAGAAGTTGTCAAAACGTGTTTTTCAGCACAAATAAACACGTATTGGCAATTTTGGTCACCCCCATGTAACTTATAGGGCAGGAACAGCACACTTTTCAGAACGTGTTTTTCAGCCCGAAATAAACGCGTTTTCTAAGCCCTTGGAATCGCAGTGGAACTGCCTGGCTCAGAAGAGCCCCCTGAGTCAGCCCTTAACCCCAGTGTGCAGAAGTTGTCAAAACGTGTTTTTCAGCACAAATAAACACGTTTTGGCAACTTTGGTCACCCCCATGTAACTTATAGGGCAGGAAGAGCACACTTTTCAAACCGTGATTTTCAGCCCGAAATAAACGCGTTTTCTCAGCCCTTGGAATCGCAGTGGAACTGCCTGGCTCAGAAGAGCCCCCTGAGTCAGCCCTTAAGCCCAGTGTGCAGAAGTTGACAAAACGTGTTTTTCAGCACTAATAAACACGTTTTGGCAACTTTGGTCACCCCCATGTAACTTACAGGGCAGGAACAGCACACTTTTCAGAACGTGTTTTTCAGCCCAAAATAAACGCGTTTTCTCAGCCCTTGGAATCGCAGTGGAACTGCCTGGCTCAGAAGAGCCCCCTGAGTCAGCCCTTAACCCCAGTGTGCAGAAGTTGTCAAAACGTGTTTTTCAGCACAAATAAACACGTTTTGGCAACTTTGGTCACCCCCATGTAACTTATAGGGCAGGAACAGCACACTTTTCAAAACGTGTTTTTCAGCCCGAAATAAATGCGTTTTCTCAGCCCTTGGAATCGCAGTGTAACTGCCTGGCTCAGAAGAGCCCCCTGAGTCAGCCCTTAAGCCCAGTGTGCAGAAGTTGTCAAAACGTGTTTTTCAGCACAAATAAACACGTTTTGGCAATTTTGGTCACCCCCATGTAACTTATAGGGCAGGAACAGCACACTTTTCAGAACGTGTTTTTCAGCCCGAAATAAACGCGTTTTCTCAGCCCTTGGAATCGCAGTGGAACTGCCTGGCTCAGAAGAGCCCCCTGAGTCAGCCCTTAACCCCAGTGTGCAGAAGTTGTAAAAACGTGTTTTTCAGCACAAATAAACACGTTTTGGCAACTTTGGTGACCCCCATGTAACTTATAGGGCAGGAACAGCACACTTTTCAGAACGTGTTTTTCAGCCCAAAATAAACGCGTTTTCTCAGCCCTTGGAATCGCAGTGTAACTGCCTGGCTCAGAAGAGCCCCCTGAGTCAGCCCTTAACCCCAGGGTGCAGAAGTTGTCAAAACGTGTTTTTCAGCACAAATAAACACGTTTTGGCAACTTTGGTCACCCCCATGTAACTTATAGGGCAGGAACAGCACACTTTTCAAAACGTGTTTTTCAGCCCGAAATAAACGCGTTTTCTCAGCCCTTGGAATCACAGTGGAACTGCCTGGCTCAGAAGAGCCCCCTGAGTCAGCCCTTAACCCCAGTGTGCAGAAGTTGTCAAAACGTGTTTTTCAGCACAAATAAACACGTTTTGGCAATTTTGGTCACCCCCATGTAACTTATAGGGCAGGAACAGCACACTTTTCAGAACGTGTTTTTCAGCCCGAAATAAAGGCGTTTTCTCAGCCCTTGGAATCGCAGTGGAACTGCCTGGCTCAGAAAAGCCCCCTGAGTCAGCCCTTAACCCCAGTGTGCAGAAGTTGTCAAAACTTGTTTTTCAGCACAAATAAACACGTTTTGGCAATTTTGGTCACCCCCATGTAACTTATAGGGCAGGAACAGCACACTTTTCAGAACGTGTTTTTCAGCCCGAAATAAACGCGTTTTCTAAGCCCTTGGAATCGCAGTGGAACTGCCTGGCTCAGAAGAGCCCCCTGAGTCAGCCCTTAACCCCAGTGTGCAGAAGTTGTCAAAACGTGTTTTTCAGCACAAATAAACACGTTTTTGCAACTTTGGTCACCCCCATGTAACTTATAGGTCAGGAACAGCACACTTTTCAAAACGTGTTTTTCAGCCCGAAATAAACGCGTTTTCTCAGCCCTTGGAATCGCAGTGGAACTGCCTGGCTCAGAAGAGCCCCCTGAGTCAGCCCTTAACCCCAGGGTGCAGAAGTTGTCAAAACGTGTTTTTCAGCACAAATAAACACGTTTTGGCAACTTTGGTCACCCCCATGTAACTTATAGGGCAGGAACAGCACACCTTTCAGAACGTGTTTTTCAGCCCGAAAAAAACGCGTTTTCTCAGCCCTTGGAATCGCAGTGTAACTGCCTGGCTCAGAAGAGCCCCCTGAGTCAGCCCTTAACCCCAGTGTGCAGAAGTTGACAAAACGTATTTTTCAGCACAAATAAACACGTTTTGGCAACTTTGGTCACCCCCATGTAACTTATAGGGCAGGAACAGCACACTTTTCAAACCGTGTTTTTCAGCCCGAAATAAACGCGTTTTCCCAGCCCTTGGAATCGCAGTGTAACTGCCTGGCTCAGAAGAGCCCCCTGAGTCAGCTCTTAACCCCAGTGTGCAGAAGTTGTCAATACGTGTTTTTCAGCACAAATAAACACGTTTTGGCAACTTTGGTCACCCCCATGTAACTTATAGGGCAGGAACAGCACACTTTTCAAAACGTATTTTTCAGCCCGAAATAAACGCGTTTTCTCAGCCCTTGGAATCGCAGTGGAACTGCCTGGCTCAGAAGAGCCCCCTGAGTCAGCCCTTAACCCCAGTGTGCAGAAGTTGTCAAAACGTGTTTTTCAGCACAAATAAACACGTTTTGGCAACTTTGGTCACCCCCATGTAACTTATAGGGCAGGAACAGCACACTTTTCGAAACGTGTTTTTCAGCCCGAAATAAACGCGTTTTCTCAGCCCTTGGAATCGCAGTGTAACTGCCTGGCTCAGAAGAGCCCCCTGAGTCAGCTCTTAACCCCAGTGTGCAGAAGTTGTCAATACGTGTTTTTCAGCACAAATAAACACGTTTTGGCAACTTTGGTCACCCCCATGTAACTTATAGGGCAGGAACAGCACACTTTTCAAAACGTATTTTTCAGCCCGAAATAAACGCGTTTTCTCAGCCCTTGGAATCGCAGTGGAACTGCCTGGCTCAGAAGAGCCCCCTGAGTCAGCCCTTAACCCCAGTGTGCAGAAGTTGTCAAAACGTGTTTTTCAGCACAAATAAACACGTTTTGGCAACTTTGGTCACCCCCATGTAACTTATAGGGCAGGAACAGCACACTTTTCGAAACGTGTTTTTCAGCCCGAAATAAACGCGTTTTCTCAGCCCTTGGAATCGCAGTGGAACTGCCTGGCTCAGAAGAGCCCCCTGAGTCAGCCCTTAACCCCAGTGTGCAGAAGTTGTCAAAACGAATTTTCAGCAGAAATAAACACGTTTTGGCAACGTTGGTCACCCCCATGTAACTTATAGGGCAGGAACAGCACACTTTTCAAAACGTGTTTTTCAGCCCGAAATAAACGCGTTTTCTCAGCACATGGAATCGCAGTGGAACTGCCTGGCTCAGAAGAGCCCCCTGAGTCAGCCCTTAATCCCAGTGGGCAGAAGTTGTCAAAACGTGTTTTTCAGCACAAATAAACACGTTTTGGCAACTTTGGTCACCCCCATGTAACTTATAGGGCAGGAACAGCACACTTTTCATAACGTGTTTTTCAGCCCGAAATAAACGCGTTTTCTCAGCCTTTGGAATCGCAGTGGAACTGCCTGGCTCAGAAGAGCCCCCTGAGTCAGCCCTTAACCCCAGTGTGCAGAAGTTGTCAAAACGTGTTTTTCAGCACAAATAAACACGTTTTGGCAACTTTGGTTACCCCCATGTAACTTATAGGGCAGGAACAGCACACTTTTCAAAACGTGTTTTTCAGCCCGAAATAAACGCGTTTTCTCAGCCCTTGGAATCGCAGTGGAACCGCCTGGCTCAGAAGAGCCCCCTGAGTCAGCCCTTAACCCCAGTGTGCAGAAGTTGTCAAAACGTGTTTTTCAGCACAAATAAACATGTTTTGGCAACTTTGGTCACCCCCATGTAACTTATAGGGCAGGTACAGCACACTTTTCAGAACGTGTTTTTCAGCCCGAAATAAACGCGTTTTCCCAGCCCTTGGAATCGCAGTGTAACTGCCTGGCTCAGAAGAGCCCCCTGAGTCAGCCCTTAACCCCAGTGTGCAGAAGTTGTCAAAACGTGTTTTTCAGCACAAATAAACACGTTTTGGCAACTTTGCTCATTCCCATGTAACTTATAGGGCAGGAATAGCACACTTTTCAGAACGTGTTTTTCAGCCCGAAATAAACGCGTTTTCTCAGCCCTTGGAATCGCAGTGGAACTGCCTGGCTCAGAAGAGCCCCCTGAGTCAGCCCTTAACCCCAGTGTGCAGAAGTTGTCAAAACGTGTTTTTCAGCACAAATAAACACGTTTTGGCAACATTGGTCACCCCCATGTAACTTATAGGGCAGGAACAGCACACTTTTCAAAACGTGTTTTTCAGCCCGAAATAAACGCGTTTTCTCAGCACTTGGAATTGCAGTGGAACTGCCTGGCTCAGAAGAGCCCCCTGAGTCAGCCCTCAATCCCAGTGTGCAGAAGTTGTCAAAACGTGTTTTTCAGCACAAATAAACACGTTTTGGCAACTTTGGTCACCCCCATGTAACTTATAGGTCAGGAACAGCACACTTTTCAAAACGTGTTTTTCAGCCCGAAATAAACGCGTTTTCTCAGCCCTTGGAATCGCAGTGGAACTGCCTGGCTCAGAAGAGCCCCCTGAGTCAGCCCTTAACCCCAGGGTGCAGAAGTTGTCAAAACGTGTTTTTCAGCACAAATAAACACGTTTTGGCAACTTTGGTCACCCCCATGTAACTTATAGGGCAGGAACAGCACACCTTTCAGAACGTGTTTTTCAGCCCGAAATAAACGCGTTTTCTCAGCTCTTGGAATCGCAGTGTAACTGCCTGGCTCAAAAGAGCCCCCTGAGTCAGCCCTTAACCCCAGTGTGCAGAAGTTGTCAAAACGTGTTTTTCAGCACAAATAAACACGTTTTAACAACTTTTGTCACCCCCATTTAACTTATAGGGCAGGAACAGCACACTTTTCAGAACGTGTTTTTCAGCCCGAAAAAAACGCGTTTTCTCAGCCCTTGGAATCGCAGTGGAACTGCCTGGCTCAGAAGAGCCCCCTGAGTCAGCCCTTAACCCCAGTGTGCAGAAGTTGTCAAAACGTGTTTTTCAGCACAAATAAACACGTTTTGGCAACTTTGGTCACCCCCATGTAACTTATAGGGCAGGAACAGCACACTTTTCGAAACGTGTTTTTCAGCCCGAAATAAACGCGTTTTCTCAGCCCTTGGAATCGCAGTGGAACTGCCTGGCTCAGAAGAGCCCCCTGAGTCAGCCCTTAACCCCAGTGTGCAGAAGTTGTCAAAACGAATTTTCAGCAGAAATAAACACGTTTTGGCAACGTTGGTCACCCCCATGTAACTTATAGGGCAGGAACAGCACACTTTTCAAAACGTGTTTTTCAGCCCGAAATAAACGCGTTTTCTCAGCACATGGAATCGCAGTGGAACTGCCTGGCTCAGAAGAGCCCCCTGAGTCAGCCCTTAATCCCAGTGGGCAGAAGTTGTCAAAACGTGTTTTTCAGCACAAATAAACACGTTTTGGCAACTTTGGTCACCCCCATGTAACTTATAGGGCAGGAACAGCACACTTTTCATAACGTGTTTTTCAGCCCGAAATAAACGCGTTTTCTCAGCCTTTGGAATCGCAGTGGAACTGCCTGGCTCAGAAGAGCCCCCTGAGTCAGCCCTTAACCCCAGTGTGCAGAAGTTGTCAAAACGTGTTTTTCAGCACAAATAAACACGTTTTGGCAACTTTGGTTACCCCCATGTAACTTATAGGGCAGGAACAGCACACTTTTCAAAACGTGTTTTTCAGCCCGAAATAAACGCGTTTTCTCAGCCCTTGGAATCGCAGTGGAACCGCCTGGCTCAGAAGAGCCCCCTGAGTCAGCCCTTAACCCCAGTGTGCAGAAGTTGTCAAAACGTGTTTTTCAGCACAAATAAACATGTTTTGGCAACTTTGGTCACCCCCATGTAACTTATAGGGCAGGTACAGCACACTTTTCAGAACGTGTTTTTCAGCCCGAAATAAACGCGTTTTCCCAGCCCTTGGAATCGCAGTGTAACTGCCTGGCTCAGAAGAGCCCCCTGAGTCAGCCCTTAACCCCAGTGTGCAGAAGTTGTCAAAACGTGTTTTTCAGCACAAATAAACACGTTTTGGCAACTTTGCTCATTCCCATGTAACTTATAGGGCAGGAATAGCACACTTTTCAGAACGTGTTTTTCAGCCCGAAATAAACGCGTTTTCTCAGCCCTTGGAATCGCAGTGGAACTGCCTGGCTCAGAAGAGCCCCCTGAGTCAGCCCTTAACCCCAGTGTGCAGAAGTTGTCAAAACGTGTTTTTCAGCACAAATAAACACGTTTTGGCAACTTTGGTCACCCCCATGTTACTTATAGGGCAGGAACAGCACACTTTTCAAAACGTGTTTTTCAGCCCGAAATAAACGCGTTTTCTCAGCACTTGGAATTGCAGTGGAACTGCCTGGCTCAGAAGAGCCCCCTGAGTCAGCCCTCAATCCCAGTGTGCAGAAGTTGTCAAAACGTGTTTTTCAGCACAAATAAACACGTTTTGGCAACTTTGGTCACCCCCATGTAACTTATAGGTCAGGAACAGCACACTTTTCAAAACGTGTTTTTCAGCCCGAAATAAACGCGTTTTCTCAGCCCTTGGAATCGCAGTGGAACTGCCTGGCTCAGAAGAGCCCCCTGAGTCAGCCCTTAACCCCAGGGTGCAGAAGTTGTCAAAACGTGTTTTTCAGCACAAATAAACACGTTTTGGCAACTTTGGTCACCCCCATGTAACTTATAGGGCAGGAACAGCACACCTTTCAGAACGTGTTTTTCAGCCCGAAATAAACGCGTTTTCTCAGCTCTTGGAATCGCAGTGTAACTGCCTGGCTCAAAAGAGCCCCCTGAGTCAGCCCTTAACCCCAGTGTGCAGAAGTTGTCAAAACGTGTTTTTCAGCACAAATAAACACGTTTTAACAACTTTTGTCACCCCCATTTAACTTATAGGGCAGGAACAGCACACTTTTCAGAACGTGTTTTTCAGCCCGAAAAAAACGCGTTTTCTCAGCCCTTGGAATCGCAGTGTAACTGCCTGGCTCAGAAGAGCCCCCTGAGTCAGCCCTTAACCCCAGTGTGCAGAAGTTGACAAAACGTATTTTTCAGCACAAATAAACACGTTTTGGCAACTTTGGTCACCCCCATGTAACTTATAGGGCAGGAACAGCACACCTTTCAGAACGTGTTTTTCAGCCCGAAATAAACGCGTTTTCTCAGCTCTTGGAATCGCAGTGTAACTGCCTGGCTCAAAAGAGCCCCCTGAGTCAGCCCTTAACCCCAGTGTGCAGAAGTTGTCAAAACGTGTTTTTCAGCACAAATAAACACGTTTTAACAACTTTTGTCACCCCCATTTAACTTATAGGGCAGGAACAGCACACTTTTCAGAACGTGTTTTTCAGCCCGAAAAAAACGCGTTTTCTCAGCCCTTGGAATCGCAGTGTAACTGCCTGGCTCAGAAGAGCCCCCTGAGTCAGCCCTTAACCCCAGTGTGCAGAAGTTGACAAAACGTATTTTTCAGCACAAATAAACACGTTTTGGCAACTTTGGTCACCCCCATGTAACTTATAGGGCAGGAACAGCACACTTTTCGAAACGTGTTTTTCAGCCCGAAATAAACGCGTTTTCTCAGCCCTTGGAATCGCAGTGTAACTGCCTGGCTCAGAAGAGCCCCCTGAGTCAGCTCTTAACCCCAGTGTGCAGAAGTTGTCAATACGTGTTTTTCAGCACAAATAAACACGTTTTGGCAACTTTGGTCACCCCCATGTAACTTATAGGGCAGGAACAGCACACTTTTCAAAACGTATTTTTCAGCCCGAAATAAACGCGTTTTCTCAGCCCTTGGAATCGCAGTGGAACTGCCTGGCTCAGAAGAGCCCCCTGAGTCAGCCCTTAACCCCAGTGTGCAGAAGTTGTCAAAACGTGTTTTTCAGCACAAATAAACACGTTTTGGCAACTTTGGTCACCCCCATGTAACTTATAGGACAGGAACAGCACACTTTTCAAAACGTGTTTTTCAGCCCGAAATAAACGCGTTTTCTGAGCCCTTGGAATCGCAGTGGAACTGCCTGGCTCAGAAGAGCCCCCTGAGTCAGCCCTTAAGCCCAGTGTGCAGAAGTTGTCAAAACGTGTTTTTCAGCACAAATAAACACGTTTTGGCAACTTTTGTCACCCCCATGTAACTTATAGGGCAGGAACAGCACACTTTTCAGAACGTGTTTTTCAGCCCGAAAAAAACGCGTTTTCTCAGCCCTTGGAATCGCAGTGTAACTGCCTGGCTCAGAAGAGCCCCCTGAGTCAGCCCTTAACCCCAGTGTGCAGAAGTTGTCAAAACTTATTTTTCAGCACAAATAAACACGTTTTGGCAACTTTGGTCACCCCCATGTAACTTATAGGGCAGGAACAGCACACTTTTCAAACCGTGTTTTTCAGCCCGAAATAAACGCGTTTTCTCAGCCCTTGGAATCGCAGTGGAACTGCCTGGCTCAGAAGAGCCCCCTGAGTCAGCCCTTAAGCCCAGTGTGCAGAAGTTGTCAAAACGTGTTTTTCAGCACAAATAAACACGTATTGGCAATTTTGGTCACCCCCATGTAACTTATAGGGCAGGAACAGCACACTTTTCAGAACGTGTTTTTCAGCCCGAAATAAACGCGTTTTCTAAGCCCTTGGAATCGCAGTGGAACTGCCTGGCTCAGAAGAGCCCCCTGAGTCAGCCCTTAACCCCAGTGTGCAGAAGTTGTCAAAACGTGTTTTTCAGCACAAATAAACACGTTTTGGCAACTTTGGTCACCCCCATGTAACTTATAGGGCAGGAAGAGCACACTTTTCAAACCGTGATTTTCAGCCCGAAATAAACGCGTTTTCTCAGCCCTTGGAATCGCAGTGGAACTGCCTGGCTCAGAAGAGCCCCCTGAGTCAGCCCTTAAGCCCAGTGTGCAGAAGTTGACAAAACGTGTTTTTCAGCACTAATAAACACGTTTTGGCAACTTTGGTCACCCCCATGTAACTTACAGGGCAGGAACAGCACACTTTTCAGAACGTGTTTTTCAGCCCAAAATAAACGCGTTTTCTCAGCCCTTGGAATCGCAGTGGAACTGCCTGGCTCAGAAGAGCCCCCTGAGTCAGCCCTTAACCCCAGTGTGCAGAAGTTGTCAAAACGTGTTTTTCAGCACAAATAAACACGTTTTGGCAACTTTGGTCACCCCCATGTAACTTATAGGGCAGGAACAGCACACTTTTCAAAACGTGTTTTTCAGCCCGAAATAAATGCGTTTTCTCAGCCCTTGGAATCGCAGTGTAACTGCCTGGCTCAGAAGAGCCCCCTGAGTCAGCCCTTAAGCCCAGTGTGCAGAAGTTGTCAAAACGTGTTTTTCAGCACAAATAAACACGTTTTGGCAATTTTGGTCACCCCCATGTAACTTATAGGGCAGGAACAGCACACTTTTCAGAACGTGTTTTTCAGCCCGAAATAAACGCGTTTTCTCAGCCCTTGGAATCGCAGTGGAACTGCCTGGCTCAGAAGAGCCCCCTGAGTCAGCCCTTAACCCCAGTGTGCAGAAGTTGTCAAAACGTGTTTTTCAGCACAAATAAACACGTTTTTGCAACTTTGGTCACCCCCATGTAACTTATAGGGCAGGAACAGCACACTTTTCAGAACGTGTTTTTCAGCCGAAATAATCGCGTTTTCTCAGCCCTTGGAATCGCAGTGGAACTGCCTGGCTCAGAAGAGCCCCCTGAGTCAGCCCTTAACCCCAGTGTGCAGAAGTTGTAAAAACGTGTTTTTCAGCACAAATAAACACGTTTTGGCAACTTTGGTGACCCCCATGTAACTTATAGGGCAGGAACAGCACACTTTTCAGAACGTGTTTTTCAGCCCAAAATAAACGCGTTTTCTCAGCCCTTGGAATCGCAGTGTAACTGCCTGGCTCAGAAGAGCCCCCTGAGTCAGCCCTTAACCCCAGGGTGCAGAAGTTGTCAAAACGTGTTTTTCAGCACAAATAAACACGTTTTGGCAACTTTGGTCACCCCCATGTAACTTATAGGGCAGGAACAGCACACTTTTCAGAACGTGTTTTTCAGCCCGAAATAAACGCGTTTTCTAAGCCCTTGGAATCGCAGTGGAACTGCCTGGCTCAGAAGAGCCCCCTGAGTCAGCCCTTAACCCCAGTGTGCAGAAGTTGTCAAAACGTGTTTTTCAGCACAAATAAACACGTTTTTGCAACTTTGGTCACCCCCATGTAACTTATAGGTCAGGAACAGCACACTTTTCAAAACGTGTTTTTCAGCCCGAAATAAACGCGTTTTCTCAGCCCTTGGAATCGCAGTGGAACTGCCTGGCTCAGAAGAGCCCCCTGAGTCAGCCCTTAACCCCAGGGTGCAGAAGTTGTCAAAACGTGTTTTTCAGCACAAATAAACACGTTTAGGCAACTTTGGTCACCCCCATGTAACTTATAGGGCAGGAACAGCACACCTTTCAGAACGTGTTTTTCAGCCCGAAATAAACGCGTTTTCTCAGCTCTTGGAATCGCAGTGTAACTGCCTGGCTCAAAAGAGCCCCCTGAGTCAGCCCTTAACCCCAGTGTGCAGAAGTTGTCAAAACGTGTTTTTCAGCACAAATAAACACGTTTTAACAACTTTTGTCACCCCCATTTAACTTATAGGGCAGGAACAGCACACTTTTCAGAACGTGTTTTTCAGCCCGAAAAAAACGCGTTTTCTCAGCCCTTGGAATCGCAGTGTAACTGCCTGGCTCAGAAGAGCCCCCTGAGTCAGCCCTTAACCCCAGTGTGCAGAAGTTGACAAAACGTATTTTTCAGCACAAATAAACACGTTTTGGCAACTTTGGTCACCCCCATGTAACTTATAGGGCAGGAACAGCACACTTTTCAAACCGTGTTTTTCAGCCCGAAATAAACGCGTTTTCCCAGCCCTTGGAATCGCAGTGTAACTGCCTGGCTCAGAAGAGCCCCCTGAGTCAGCTCTTAACCCCAGTGTGCAGAAGTTGTCAATACGTGTTTTTCAGCACAAATAAACACGTTTTGGCAACTTTGGTCACCCCCATGTAACTTATAGGGCAGGAACAGCACACTTTTCAAAACGTATTTTTCAGCCCGAAATAAACGCGTTTTCTCAGCCCTTGGAATCGCAGTGGAACTGCCTGGCTCAGAAGAGCCCCCTGAGTCAGCCCTTAACCCCAGTGTGCAGAAGTTGTCAAAACGTGTTTTTCAGCACAAATAAACACGTTTTGGCAACTTTGGTCACCCCCATGTAACTTATAGGGCAGGAACAGCACACTTTTCGAAACGTGTTTTTCAGCCCGAAATAAACGCGTTTTCTCAGCCCTTGGAATCGCAGTGTAACTGCCTGGCTCAGAAGAGCCCCCTGAGTCAGCTCTTAACCCCAGTGTGCAGAAGTTGTCAATACGTGTTTTTCAGCACAAATAAACACGTTTTGGCAACTTTGGTCACCCCCATGTAACTTATAGGGCAGGAACAGCACACTTTTCAAAACGTATTTTTCAGCCCGAAATAAACGCGTTTTCTCAGCCCTTGGAATCGCAGTGGAACTGCCTGGCTCAGAAGAGCCCCCTGAGTCAGCCCTTAACCCCAGTGTGCAGAAGTTGTCAAAACGTGTTTTTCAGCACAAATAAACACGTTTTGGCAACTTTGGTCACCCCCATGTAACTTATAGGGCAGGAACAGCACACTTTTCGAAACGTGTTTTTCAGCCCGAAATAAACGCGTTTTCTCAGCCCTTGGAATCGCAGTGGAACTGCCTGGCTCAGAAGAGCCCCCTGAGTCAGCCCTTAACCCCAGTGTGCAGAAGTTGTCAAAACGAATTTTCAGCAGAAATAAACACGTTTTGGCAACGTTGGTCACCCCCATGTAACTTATAGGGCAGGAACAGCACACTTTTCAAAACGTGTTTTTCAGCCCGAAATAAACGCGTTTTCTCAGCACATGGAATCGCAGTGGAACTGCCTGGCTCAGAAGAGCCCCCTGAGTCAGCCCTTAATCCCAGTGGGCAGAAGTTGTCAAAACGTGTTTTTCAGCACAAATAAACACGTTTTGGCAACTTTGGTCACCCCCATGTAACTTATAGGGCAGGAACAGCACACTTTTCATAACGTGTTTTTCAGCCCGAAATAAACGCGTTTTCTCAGCCTTTGGAATCGCAGTGGAACTGCCTGGCTCAGAAGAGCCCCCTGAGTCAGCCCTTAACCCCAGTGTGCAGAAGTTGTCAAAACGTGTTTTTCAGCACAAATAAACACGTTTTGGCAACTTTGGTTACCCCCATGTAACTTATAGGGCAGGAACAGCACACTTTTCAAAACGTGTTTTTCAGCCCGAAATAAACGCGTTTTCTCAGCCCTTGGAATCGCAGTGGAACCGCCTGGCTCAGAAGAGCCCCCTGAGTCAGCCCTTAACCCCAGTGTGCAGAAGTTGTCAAAACGTGTTTTTCAGCACAAATAAACATGTTTTGGCAACTTTGGTCACCCCCATGTAACTTATAGGGCAGGTACAGCACACTTTTCAGAACGTGTTTTTCAGCCCGAAATAAACGCGTTTTCCCAGCCCTTGGAATCGCAGTGTAACTGCCTGGCTCAGAAGAGCCCCCTGAGTCAGCCCTTAACCCCAGTGTGCAGAAGTTGTCAAAACGTGTTTTTCAGCACAAATAAACACGTTTTGGCAACTTTGCTCATTCCCATGTAACTTATAGGGCAGGAATAGCACACTTTTCAGAACGTGTTTTTCAGCCCGAAATAAACGCGTTTTCTCAGCCCTTGGAATCGCAGTGGAACTGCCTGGCTCAGAAGAGCCCCCTGAGTCAGCCCTTAACCCCAGTGTGCAGAAGTTGTCAAAACGTGTTTTTCAGCACAAATAAACACGTTTTGGCAACTTTGGTCACCCCCATGTAACTTATAGGGCAGGAACAGCACACTTTTCAAAACGTGTTTTTCAGCCCGAAATAAACGCGTTTTCTCAGCACTTGGAATTGCAGTGGAACTGCCTGGCTCAGAAGAGCCCCCTGAGTCAGCCCTTAACCCCAGTGTGCAGAAGTTGTCAAAACGTGTTTTTCAGCACAAATAAACACGTTTTGGCAACTTTGGTCACCCCCATGTAACTTATAGGGCAGGAACAGCACACCTTTCAGAACGTGTTTTTCAGCCCGAAATAAACGCGTTTTCTCAGCTCTTGGAATCGCAGTGTAACTGCCTGGCTCAAAAGAGCCCCCTGAGTCAGCCCTTAACCCCAGTGTGCAGAAGTTGTCAAAACGTGTTTTTCAGCACAAATAAACACGTTTTAACAACTTTTGTCACCCCCATTTAACTTATAGGGCAGGAACAGCACACTTTTCAGAACGTGTTTTTCAGCCCGAAAAAAACGCGTTTTCTCAGCCCTTGGAATCGCAGTGGAACCGCCTGGCTCAGAAGAGCCCCCTGAGTCAGCCCTTAACCCCAGTGTGCAGAAGTTGACAAAACGTATTTTTCAGCACAAATAAACACGTTTTGGCAACTTTGGTCACCCCCATGTAACTTATAGGGCAGGAACAGCACACTTTTCGAAACGTGTTTTTCAGCCCGAAATAAACGCGTTTTCTCAGCCCTTGGAATCGCAGTGTAACTGCCTGGCTCAGAAGAGCCCCCTGAGTCAGCTCTTAACCCCAGTGTGCAGAAGTTGTCAATACGTGTTTTTCAGCACAAATAAACACGTTTTGGCAACTTTGGTCACCCCCATGTAACTTATAGGGCAGGAACAGCACACTTTTCAAAACGTATTTTTCAGCCCGAAATAAACGCGTTTTCTCAGCCCTTGGAATCGCAGTGGAACTGCCTGGCTCAGAAGAGCCCCCTGAGTCAGCCCTTAACCCCAGTGTGCAGAAGTTGTCAAAACGTGTTTTTCAGCACAAATAAACACGTTTTGGCAACTTTGGTCACCCCCATGTAACTTATAGGACAGGAACAGCACACTTTTCAAAACGTGTTTTTCAGCCCGAAATAAACGCGTTTTCTGAGCCCTTGGAATCGCAGTGGAACTGCCTGGCTCAGAAGAGCCCCCTGAGTCAGCCCTTAAGCCCAGTGTGCAGAAGTTGTCAAAACGTGTTTTTCAGCACAAATAAATACGTTTTGGCAACTTTTGTCACCCCCATGTAACTTATAGGGCAGGAACAGCACACTTTTCAGAACGTGTTTTTCAGCCCGAAAAAAACGCGTTTTCTCAGCCCTTGGAATCGCAGTGTAACTGCCTGGCTCAGAAGAGCCCCCTGAGTCAGCCCTTAACCCCAGTGTGCAGAAGTTGTCAAAACTTATTTTTCAGCACAAATAAACACGTTTTGGCAACTTTGGTCACCCCCATGTAACTTATAGGGCAGGAACAGCACACTTTTCAAACCGTGTTTTTCAGCCCGAAATAAACGCGTTTTCTCAGCCCTTGGAATCGCAGTGGAACTGCCTGGCTCAGAAGAGCCCCCTGAGTCAGCCCTTAAGCCCAGTGTGCAGAAGTTGTCAAAACGTGTTTTTCAGCACAAATAAACACGTATTGGCAATTTTGGTCACCCCCATGTAACTTATAGGGCAGGAACAGCACACTTTTCAGAACGTGTTTTTCAGCCCGAAATAAACGCGTTTTCTAAGCCCTTGGAATCGCAGTGGAACTGCCTGGCTCAGAAGAGCCCCCTGAGTCAGCCCTTAACCCCAGTGTGCAGAAGTTGTCAAAACGTGTTTTTCAGCACAAATAAACACGTTTTGGCAACTTTGGTCACCCCCATGTAACTTATAGGGCAGGAAGAGCACACTTTTCAAACCGTGATTTTCAGCCCGAAATAAACGCGTTTTCTCAGCCCTTGGAATCGCAGTGGAACTGCCTGGCTCAGAAGAGCCCCCTGAGTCAGCCCTTAAGCCCAGTGTGCAGAAGTTGACAAAACGTGTTTTTCAGCACTAATAAACACGTTTTGGCAACTTTGGTCACCCCCATGTAACTTACAGGGCAGGAACAGCACACTTTTCAGAACGTGTTTTTCAGCCCAAAATAAACGCGTTTTCTCAGCCCTTGGAATCGCAGTGGAACTGCCTGGCTCAGAAGAGCCCCCTGAGTCAGCCCTTAACCCCAGTGTGCAGAAGTTGTCAAAACGTGTTTTTCAGCACAAATAAACACGTTTTGGCAACTTTGGTCACCCCCATGTAACTTATAGGGCAGGAACAGCACACTTTTCAAAACGTGTTTTTCAGCCCGAAATAAATGCGTTTTCTCAGCCCTTGGAATCGCAGTGTAACTGCCTGGCTCAGAAGAGCCCCCTGAGTCAGCCCTTAAGCCCAGTGTGCAGAAGTTGTCAAAACGTGTTTTTCAGCACAAATAAACACGTTTTTGCAACTTTGGTCACCCCCATGTAACTTATAGGGCAGGAACAGCACACTTTTCAGAACGTGTTTTTCAGCCGAAATAATCGCGTTTTCTCAGCCCTTGGAATCGCAGTGGAACTGCCTGGCTCAGAAGAGCCCCCTGAGTCAGCCCTTAACCCCAGTGTGCAGAAGTTGTAAAAACGTGTTTTTCAGCACAAATAAACACGTTTTGGCAACTTTGGTGACCCCCATGTAACTTATAGGGCAGGAACAGCACACTTTTCAGAACGTGTTTTTCAGCCCAAAATAAACGCGTTTTCTCAGCCCTTGGAATCGCAGTGTAACTGCCTGGCTCAGAAGAGCCCCCTGAGTCAGCCCTTAACCCCAGTGTGCAGAAGTTGTCAAAACGTGTTTTTCAGCACAAATAAACACGTTTTGGCAATTTTGGTCACCCCCATGTAACTTATAGGGCAGGAACAGCACACTTTTCAGAACGTGTTTTTCAGCCCGAAATAAAGGCGTTTTCTCAGCCCTTGGAATCGCAGTGGAACTGCCTGGCTCAGAAAAGCCCCCTGAGTCAGCCCTTAACCCCAGTGTGCAGAAGTTGTCAAAACTTGTTTTTCAGCACAAATAAACACGTTTTGGCAATTTTGGTCACCCCCATGTAACTTATAGGGCAGGAACAGCACACTTTTCAGAACGTGTTTTTCAGCCCGAAATAAACGCGTTTTCTAAGCCCTTGGAATCGCAGTGTAACTGCCTGGCTCAGAAGAGCCCCCTGAGTCAGCTCTTAACCCCAGTGTGCAGAAGTTGTCAATACGTGTTTTTCAGCACAAATAAACACGTTTTGGCAACTTTGGTCACCCCCATGTAACTTATAGGGCAGGAACAGCACACTTTTCAAAACGTATTTTTCAGCCCGAAATAAACGCGTTTTCTCAGCCCTTGGAATCGCAGTGGAACTGCCTGGCTCAGAAGAGCCCCCTGAGTCAGCCCTTAACCCCAGTGTGCAGAAGTTGTCAAAACGTGTTTTTCAGCACAAATAAACACGTTTTGGCAACTTTGGTCACCCCCATGTAACTTATAGGGCAGGAACAGCACACTTTTCGAAACGTGTTTTTCAGCCCGAAATAAACGCGTTTTCTCAGCCCTTGGAATCGCAGTGTAACTGCCTGGCTCAGAAGAGCCCCCTGAGTCAGCTCTTAACCCCAGTGTGCAGAAGTTGTCAATACGTGTTTTTCAGCACAAATAAACACGTTTTGGCAACTTTGGTCACCCCCATGTAACTTATAGGGCAGGAACAGCACACTTTTCAAAACGTATTTTTCAGCCCGAAATAAACGCGTTTTCTCAGCCCTTGGAATCGCAGTGGAACTGCCTGGCTCAGAAGAGCCCCCTGAGTCAGCCCTTAACCCCAGTGTGCAGAAGTTGTCAAAACGTGTTTTTCAGCACAAATAAACACGTTTTGGCAACTTTGGTCACCCCCATGTAACTTATAGGGCAGGAACAGCACACTTTTCGAAACGTGTTTTTCAGCCCGAAATAAACGCGTTTTCTCAGCCCTTGGAATCGCAGTGGAACTGCCTGGCTCAGAAGAGCCCCCTGAGTCAGCCCTTAACCCCAGTGTGCAGAAGTTGTCAAAACGAATTTTCAGCAGAAATAAACACGTTTTGGCAACGTTGGTCACCCCCATGTAACTTATAGGGCAGGAACAGCACACTTTTCAAAACGTGTTTTTCAGCCCGAAATAAACGCGTTTTCTCAGCACATGGAATCGCAGTGGAACTGCCTGGCTCAGAAGAGCCCCCTGAGTCAGCCCTTAATCCCAGTGGGCAGAAGTTGTCAAAACGTGTTTTTCAGCACAAATAAACACGTTTTTGCAACTTTGGTCACCCCCATGTAACTTATAGGGCAGGAACAGCACACTTTTCATAACGTGTTTTTCAGCCCGAAATAAACGCGTTTTCTCAGCCTTTGGAATCGCAGTGGAACTGCCTGGCTCAGAAGAGCCCCCTGAGTCAGCCCTTAACCCCAGTGTGCAGAAGTTGTCAAAACGTGTTTTTCAGCACAAATAAACACGTTTTGGCAACTTTGGTTACCCCCATGTAACTTATAGGGCAGGAACAGCACACTTTTCAAAACGTGTTTTTCAGCCCGAAATAAACGCGTTTTCTCAGCCCTTGGAATCGCAGTGGAACCGCCTGGCTCAGAAGAGCCCCCTGAGTCAGCCCTTAACCCCAGTGTGCAGAAGTTGTCAAAACGTGTTTTTCAGCACAAATAAACATGTTTTGGCAACTTTGGTCACCCCCATGTAACTTATAGGGCAGGTACAGCACACTTTTCAGAACGTGTTTTTCAGCCCGAAATAAACGCGTTTTCCCAGCCCTTGGAATCGCAGTGTAACTGCCTGGCTCAGAAGAGCCCCCTGAGTCAGCCCTTAACCCCAGTGTGCAGAAGTTGTCAAAACGTGTTTTTCAGCACAAATAAACACGTTTTGGCAACTTTGCTCATTCCCATGTAACTTATAGGGCAGGAATAGCACACTTTTCAGAACGTGTTTTTCAGCCCGAAATAAACGCGTTTTCTCAGCCCTTGGAATCGCAGTGGAACTGCCTGGCTCAGAAGAGCCCCCTGAGTCAGCCCTTAACCCCAGTGTGCAGAAGTTGTCAAAACGTGTTTTTCAGCACAAATAAACACGTTTTGGCAACTTTGGTCACCCCCATGTAACTTATAGGGCAGGAACAGCACACTTTTCAAAACGTGTTTTTCAGCCCGAAATAAACGCGTTTTCTCAGCACTTGGAATTGCAGTGGAACTGCCTGGCTCAGAAGAGCCCCCTGAGTCAGCCCTCAATCCCAGTGTGCAGAAGTTGTCAAAACGTGTTTTTCAGCATAAATAAACACGTTTTGGCAACTTTGGTCACCCCCATGTAACTTATAGGGCAGGAACAGCACACTTTTCAAAATGTGTTTTTCAGTCCGAAATAAATGCGTTTTCTCAGCCCTTGGAATCGCAGTGTAACTGCCTGGCTCAGAAGAGCCCCCTGATTCAGCCCTTAACCCCAGTGTGCAGAAGTTGTCAAAATGTGTTTTTCAGCACAAATAAACACGTTTTGGCAACTTTGGTTACCCCCATGTAACTTATAGGGCAGGAACAGCACACTTTTCAAAACGTGTTTTTCAGCCCGAAATAAACGCGTTTTCTCAGCCCTTGGAATCGCAGTGGAACCGCCTGGCTCAGAAGAGCCCCCTGAATCAGCCCTTAACCCCAGTGTGCAGAAGTTGTCAAAACGTGTTTTTCAGCACAAATAAACACGTTTTGGCAACTTTGGTCATTCCCATGTAACTTATAGGGCAGGAATAGCACACTTTTCAGAATGTGTTTTTCAGCCCGAAATAAACGCGTTTTCTCAGCCCTTGGAATCGCAGTGGAACTGCCTGGCTCAGAAGAGCCCCCTGAGTCAGCCCTTAACCCCAGTGTGCAGAAGTTGTCAAAACGTGTTTTTCAGCACAAATAAACACGTTTTGGCAACTTTGGTCACCCCCATGTAACTTATAGGGCAGGAACAGCACACTTTTCAGAACGTATTTTTCAGCCCGAAATAAACGCATTTTCTCAGCCCTTGGAATCGCAGTGTAACTGCCTGGCTCAGAAGAGCCCCCTGATTCAGCCCTTAACCCCAGTGTGCAGAAGTTGTCAAAACGTGTTTTTCAGCACAAATAAACACGTTTTGGCAACCTTGGTCACCCCCATGTAACTTATAGGGTAGGAACAGCACACTTTTCAGAACGTGTTTTTCAGCCCGAAATAAAGGCGTTTTCTCAGCCCTTGGAATCGCAGTGGAACTGCCTGGCTCAGAAAAGCCCCCTGAGTCAGCCCTTAACCCCAGTGTGCAGAAGTTGTCAAAACGAATTTTCAGCAGAAATAAACACGTTTTGGCAACTTTGGTCACCCCCATGTAACTTATAGGGCAGGAACAGCACACTTTTCAGAACGTGTTTTTCAGCCCGAAATAAACGCATTTTCACAGCCCTTGGAATCGCAGTGTAACTGCCTGGCTCAGAAGAGCCCCCTGATTCAGCCCTTAACCCCAGTGTGCAGAAGTTGTCAAAACGTGTTTTTCAGCACAAATAAACACGTTTTGGCAACCTTGGTCACCCCCATGTAACTTATAGGGCAGGAACAGCACACTTTTCAGAACGTGTTTTTCAGCCCGAAATAAACAAGTTTTCTCAGCCCTTGGAATCGCAGTGGAACTGCCTGGCTCAGAAGAGCCCCCTGAGTCAGCCCTTAACCCCAGTGTGTAGAAGTTGTCAAAACGTGTTTTTCAGCACAAATAAACACGTTTTGGCAACTTTGGTCACCCCCATGTAACTTATAGGGCAGAAACAGCACACTTTTCAGAACGTGTTTTTCAGCACGAAATAAACGCGTTTTCTCAGCCCTTGGAATCACAGTGGAACTGCCTGGCTCAGAAGAGCCCCCTGAGTCAGCCCTTAACCCCAGTGTGCAGAAGTTGTCAAAACGTGTTTTTCAGCACAAATAAACACGTTGTTGCAACTTTGGTCACCCCCATGTAACTTATAGGACAGGAACAGCACACTTTTCAGAACGTGTTTTTCAGCCCGAAATAAACGCGTTTTCTCAGCCCTTGGAATCGCAGTGGAACTGCCTGGCTCAGAAGAGCCCCCTGAGTCAGCCCTTAAGCCCAGTGTGCAGAAGTTGTCAAAACGTGTTTTTCAGCACAAATAAACACGTATTGGCAATTTTGGTCACCCCCATGTAACTTATAGGGCAGGAACAGCACACTTTTCAGAACGTGTTTTTCAGCCCGAAATAAACGCGTTTTCTAAGCCCTTGGAATCGCAGTGGAACTGCCTGGCTCAGAAGAGCCCCCTGAGTCAGCCCTTAACCCCAGTGTGCAGAAGTTGTCAAAACGTGTTTTTCAGCACAAATAAACACGTTTTTGCAACTTTGGTCACCCCCATGTAACTTATAGGTCAGGAACAGCACACTTTTCAAAACATGTTTTTCAGCCCGAAATAAACGCGTTTTCTCAGCCCTTGGAATCGCAGTGGAACTGCCTGGCTCAGAAGAGCCCCCTGAGTCAGCCCTTAACCCCAGTGTGCAGAAGTTGTAAAAACGTGTTTTTCAGCACAAATAAACACGTTTTGGCAATTTTGGTCACCCCCATGTAACTTATAGGGCAGGAACAGAACACTTTTCAGAACGTGTTTTTCAGCCCGAAATAAACGCGTTTTCTCAGCCCTTGGAATCGCAGTGGAACTGCCTGGCTCAGAAGTGCCCCCTGATCAGCCCTTAACCCCAGTGTGCAGAAGTTGTCAAAACGTGTTTTTTCAGCACAAATAAACACGTTTTGGCAACTTTGGTCACCCCCATGTAACTTATAGGGCAGGAACAGCACACTTTTCAAAACGTGTTTTTCAGCCTGAAATAAATGCGTTTTCTCAGCCCTTGGAATCGCAGTGTAACTGCCTGGCTCAGAAGAGCCCCCTGAGTCAGCCCTTAAGCCCAGTGTGCAGAAGTTGTCAAAACGTGTTTTTTAGCACAAATAAACACGTTTTGGCAATTTTGGTCACCCCCATGTAACTTATAGGGCAGGAACAGCACACTTTTCAGAACGTGTTTTTCAGCCCGAAATAAACGCGTTTTCTCAGCCCTTGGAATCGCAGTGGAACTGCCTGGCTCAGAAGAGCCCCCTGAGTCAGCCCTTAACCCCAGTGTGCAGAAGTTGTCAAAACGTGTTTTTCAGCACAAATAAACACGTTTTTGCAACTTTGGTCACCCCCATGTAACTTATAGGACAGGAACAGCACACTTTTCAAAACGTGTTTTTCAGCCCGAAATAAACGCGTTTTCTGAGCCCTTGGAATCGCAGTGGAACTGCCTGGCTCAGAAGAGCCCCCTGAGTCAGCCCTTAAGCCCAGTGTGCAGAAGTTGTCAAAACGTGTTTTTCAGCACAAATAAACACGTTTTGGCAACTTTTGTCACCCCCATGTAACTTATAGGGCAGGAACAGCACACTTTTCAGAACGTGTTTTTCAGCCCGAAAAAAACGCGTTTTCTCAGCCCTTGGAATCGCAGTGTAACTGCCTGGCTCAGAAGAGCCCCCTGAGTCAGCCCTTAACCCCAGTGTGCAGAAGTTGTCAAAACTTATTTTTCAGCACAAATAAACACGTTTTGGCAACTTTGGTCACCCCCATGTAACTTATAGGGCAGGAACAGCACACTTTTCAAACCGTGTTTTTCAGCCCGAAATAAACGCGTTTTCTCAGCCCTTGGAATCGCAGTGGAACTGCCTGGCTCAGAAGAGCCCCCTGAGTCAGCCCTTAAGCCCAGTGTGCAGAAGTTGTCAAAACGTGTTTTTCAGCACAAATAAACACGTATTGGCAATTTTGGTCACCCCCATGTAACTTATAGGGCAGGAACAGCACACTTTTCAGAACGTGTTTTTCAGCCCGAAATAAACGCGTTTTCTAAGCCCTTGGAATCGCAGTGGAACTGCCTGGCTCAGAAGAGCCCCCTGAGTCAGCCCTTAACCCCAGTGTGCAGAAGTTGTCAAAACGTGTTTTTCAGCACAAATAAACACGTTTTGGCAACTTTGGTCACCCCCATGTAACTTATAGGGCAGGAAGAGCACACTTTTCAAACCGTGATTTTCAGCCCGAAATAAACGCGTTTTCTCAGCCCTTGGAATCGCAGTGGAACTGCCTGGCTCAGAAGAGCCCCCTGAGTCAGCCCTTAAGCCCAGTGTGCAGAAGTTGACAAAACGTGTTTTTCAGCACTAATAAACACGTTTTGGCAACTTTGGTCACCCCCATGTAACTTATAGGGCAGGAACAGCACACTTTTCAGAACGTGTTTTTCAGCCGAAATAATCGCGTTTTCTCAGCCCTTGGAATCGCAGTGGAACTGCCTGGCTCAGAAGAGCCCCCTGAGTCAGCCCTTAACCCCAGTGTGCAGAAGTTGTAAAAACGTGTTTTTCAGCACAAATAAACACGTTTTGGCAACTTTGGTGACCCCCATGTAACTTATAGGGCAGGAACAGCACACTTTTCAGAACGTGTTTTTCAGCCCAAAATAAACGCGTTTTCTCAGCCCTTGGAATCGCAGTGTAACTGCCTGGCTCAGAAGAGCCCCCTGAGTCAGCCCTTAACCCCAGTGTGCAGAAGTTGTCAAAACGTGTTTTTCAGCACAAATAAACACGTTTTGGCAATTTTGGTCACCCCCATGTAACTTATAGGGCAGGAACAGCACACTTTTCAGAACGTGTTTTTCAGCCCGAAATAAAGGCGTTTTCTCAGCCCTTGGAATCGCAGTGGAACTGCCTGGCTCAGAAAAGCCCCCTGAGTCAGCCCTTAACCCCAGTGTGCAGAAGTTGTCAAAACTTGTTTTTCAGCACAAATAAACACGTTTTGGCAATTTTGGTCACCCCCATGTAACTTATAGGGCAGGAACAGCACACTTTTCAGAACGTGTTTTTCAGCCCGAAATAAACGCGTTTTCTAAGCCCTTGGAATCGCAGTGGAACTGCCTGGCTCAGAAGAGCCCCCTGAGTCAGCCCTTAACCCCAGTGTGCAGAAGTTGTCAAAACGTGTTTTTCAGCACAAATAAACACGTTTTTGCAACTTTGGTCACCCCCATGTAACTTATAGGTCAGGAACAGCACACTTTTCAAAACGTGTTTTTCAGCCCGAAATAAACGCGTTTTCTCAGCCCTTGGAATCGCAGTGGAACTGCCTGGCTCAGAAGAGCCCCCTGAGTCAGCCCTTAACCCCAGGGTGCAGAA
This sequence comes from Atractosteus spatula, assembly GCF_055471065.1. Lineage (NCBI taxonomy): Eukaryota > Metazoa > Chordata > Actinopteri > Semionotiformes > Lepisosteidae > Atractosteus > Atractosteus spatula. The sequence goes on along the minus strand of NW_028296674.1, from coordinate 46,217 downwards.
GTTGTCAAAACGTGTTTTTCAGCACAAATAAACACGTTTTGGCAACTTTGGTCACCCCCATGTAACTTATAGGGCAGGAACAGCACACCTTTCAGAACGTGTTTTTCAGCCCGAAATAAACGCGTTTTCTCAGCTCTTGGAATCGCAGTGTAACTGCCTGGCTCAAAAGAGCCCCCTGAGTCAGCCCTTAACCCCAGTGTGCAGAAGTTGTCAAAACGTGTTTTTCAGCACAAATAAACACGTTTTAACAACTTTTGTCACCCCCATTTAACTTATAGGGCAGGAACAGCACACTTTTCAGAACGTGTTTTTCAGCCCGAAAAAAACGCGTTTTCTCAGCCCTTGGAATCGCAGTGTAACTGCCTGGCTCAGAAGAGCCCCCTGAGTCAGCCCTTAACCCCAGTGTGCAGAAGTTGTCAAAACGTGTTTTTCAGCACAAATAAACACGTTTTAACAACTTTTGTCACCCCCATTTAACTTATAGGGCAGGAACAGCACACTTTTCAGAACGTGTTTTTCAGCCCGAAAAAAACGTGTTTTCCCAGCCCTTGGAATCGCAGTGTAACTGCCTGGCTCAGAAGAGCCCCCTGAGTCAGCTCTTAACCCCAGTGTGCAGAAGTTGTCAATACGTGTTTTTCAGCACAAATAAACACGTTTTGGCAACTTTGGTCACCCCCATGTAACTTATAGGGCAGGAACAGCACACTTTTCAAAACGTATTTTTCAGCCCGAAATAAACGCGTTTTCTCAGCCCTTGGAATCGCAGTGGAACTGCCTGGCTCAGAAGAGCCCCCTGAGTCAGCCCTTAACCCCAGTGTGCAGAAGTTGTCAAAACGTGTTTTTCAGCACAAATAAACACGTTTTGGCAACTTTGGTCACCCCCATGTAACTTATAGGGCAGGAACAGCACACTTTTCGAAACGTGTTTTTCAGCCCGAAATAAACGCGTTTTCTCAGCCCTTGGAATCGCAGTGTAACTGCCTGGCTCAGAAGAGCCCCCTGAGTCAGCTCTTAACCCCAGTGTGCAGAAGTTGTCAATACGTGTTTTTCAGCACAAATAAACACGTTTTGGCAACTTTGGTCACCCCCATGTAACTTATAGGGCAGGAACAGCACACTTTTCAAAACGTATTTTTCAGCCCGAAATAAACGCGTTTTCTCAGCCCTTGGAATCGCAGTGGAACTGCCTGGCTCAGAAGAGCCCCCTGAGTCAGCCCTTAACCCCAGTGTGCAGAAGTTGTCAAAACGTGTTTTTCAGCACAAATAAACACGTTTTGGCAACTTTGGTCACCCCCATGTAACTTATAGGGCAGGAACAGCACACTTTTCGAAACGTGTTTTTCAGCCCGAAATAAACGCGTTTTCTCAGCCCTTGGAATCGCAGTGGAACTGCCTGGCTCAGAAGAGCCCCCTGAGTCAGCCCTTAACCCCAGTGTGCAGAAGTTGTCAAAACGAATTTTCAGCAGAAATAAACACGTTTTGGCAACGTTGGTCACCCCCATGTAACTTATAGGGCAGGAACAGCACACTTTTCAAAACGTGTTTTTCAGCCCGAAATAAACGCGTTTTCTCAGCACATGGAATCGCAGTGGAACTGCCTGGCTCAGAAGAGCCCCCTGAGTCAGCCCTTAATCCCAGTGGGCAGAAGTTGTCAAAACGTGTTTTTCAGCACAAATAAACACGTTTTTGCAACTTTGGTCACCCCCATGTAACTTATAGGGCAGGAACAGCACACTTTTCATAACGTGTTTTTCAGCCCGAAATAAACGCGTTTTCTCAGCCTTTGGAATCGCAGTGGAACTGCCTGGCTCAGAAGAGCCCCCTGAGTCAGCCCTTAACCCCAGTGTGCAGAAGTTGTCAAAACGTGTTTTTCAGCACAAATAAACACGTTTTGGCAACTTTGGTTACCCCCATGTAACTTATAGGGCAGGAACAGCACACTTTTCAAAACGTGTTTTTCAGCCCGAAATAAACGCGTTTTCTCAGCCCTTGGAATCGCAGTGGAACCGCCTGGCTCAGAAGAGCCCCCTGAGTCAGCCCTTAACCCCAGTGTGCAGAAGTTGTCAAAACGTGTTTTTCAGCACAAATAAACATGTTTTGGCAACTTTGGTCACCCCCATGTAACTTATAGGGCAGGTACAGCACACTTTTCAGAACGTGTTTTTCAGCCCGAAATAAACGCGTTTTCCCAGCCCTTGGAATCGCAGTGTAACTGCCTGGCTCAGAAGAGCCCCCTGAGTCAGCCCTTAACCCCAGTGTGCAGAAGTTGTCAAAACGTGTTTTTCAGCACAAATAAACACGTTTTGGCAACTTTGCTCATTCCCATGTAACTTATAGGGCAGGAATAGCACACTTTTCAGAACGTGTTTTTCAGCCCGAAATAAACGCGTTTTCTCAGCCCTTGGAATCGCAGTGGAACTGCCTGGCTCAGAAGAGCCCCCTGAGTCAGCCCTTAACCCCAGTGTGCAGAAGTTGTCAAAACGTGTTTTTCAGCACAAATAAACACGTTTTGGCAACTTTGGTCACCCCCATGTAACTTATAGGGCAGGAACAGCACACTTTTCAAAACGTGTTTTTCAGCCCGAAATAAACGCGTTTTCTCAGCACTTGGAATTGCAGTGGAACTGCCTGGCTCAGAAGAGCCCCCTGAGTCAGCCCTCAATCCCAGTGTGCAGAAGTTGTCAAAACGTGTTTTTCAGCACAAATAAACACGTTTTGGCAACTTTGGTCACCCCCATGTAACTTATAGGGCAGGAACAGCACACTTTTCAAAATGTGTTTTTCAGTCCGAAATAAATGCGTTTTCTCAGCCCTTGGAATCGCAGTGTAACTGCCTGGCTCAGAAGAGCCCCCTGATTCAGCCCTTAACCCCAGTGTGCAGAAGTTGTCAAAATGTGTTTTTCAGCACAAATAAACACGTTTTGGCAACTTTGGTTACCCCCATGTAACTTATAGGGCAGGAACAGCACACTTTTCAAAACGTGTTTTTCAGCCCGAAATAAACGCGTTTTCTCAGCCCTTGGAATCGCAGTGGAACCGCCTGGCTCAGAAGAGCCCCCTGAATCAGCCCTTAACCCCAGTGTGCAGAAGTTGTCAAAACGTGTTTTTCAGCACAAATAAACACGTTTTGGCAACTTTGGTCATTCCCATGTAACTTATAGGGCAGGAATAGCACACTTTTCAGAATGTGTTTTTCAGCCCGAAATAAACGCGTTTTCTCAGCCCTTGGAATCGCAGTGGAACTGCCTGGCTCAGAAGAGCCCCCTGAGTCAGCCCTTAACCCCAGTGTGCAGAAGTTGTCAAAACGTGTTTTTCAGCACAAATAAACACGTTTTGGCAACTTTGGTCACCCCCATGTAACTTATAGGGCAGGAACAGCACACTTTTCAGAACGTATTTTTCAGCCCGAAATAAACGCATTTTCTCAGCCCTTGGAATCGCAGTGTAACTGCCTGGCTCAGAAGAGCCCCCTGATTCAGCCCTTAACCCCAGTGTGCAGAAGTTGTCAAAACGTGTTTTTCAGCACAAATAAACACGTTTTGGCAACCTTGGTCACCCCCATGTAACTTATAGGGTAGGAACAGCACACTTTTCAGAACGTGTTTTTCAGCCCGAAATAAAGGCGTTTTCTCAGCCCTTGGAATCGCAGTGGAACTGCCTGGCTCAGAAAAGCCCCCTGAGTCAGCCCTTAACCCCAGTGTGCAGAAGTTGTCAAAACGAATTTTCAGCAGAAATAAACACGTTTTGGCAATTTTGGTCACCCCCATGTAACTTATAGGGCAGGAACAGCACACTTTTCAGAACGTGTTTTTCAGCCCGAAATAAACGCATTTTCACAGCCCTTGGAATCGCAGTGTAACTGCCTGGCTCAGAAGAGCCCCCTGATTCAGCCCTTAACCCCAGTGTGCAGAAGTTGTCAAAACGTGTTTTTCAGCACAAATAAACACGTTTTGGCAACCTTGGTCACCCCCATGTAACTTATAGGGCAGGAACAGCACACTTTTCAGAACGTGTTTTTCAGCCCGAAATAAACAAGTTTTCTCAGCCCTTGGAATCGCAGTGGAACTGCCTGGCTCAGAAGAGCCCCCTGAGTCAGCCCTTAACCCCAGTGTGTAGAAGTTGTCAAAACGTGTTTTTCAGCACAAATAAACACGTTTTGGCAACTTTGGTCACCCCCATGTAACTTATAGGGCAGAAACAGCACACTTTTCAGAACGTGTTTTTCAGCACGAAATAAACGCGTTTTCTCAGCCCTTGGAATCACAGTGGAACTGCCTGGCTCAGAAGAGCCCCCTGAGTCAGCCCTTAACCCCAGTGTGCAGAAGTTGTCAAAACGTGTTTTTCAGCACAAATAAACACGTTGTTGCAACTTTGGTCACCCCCATGTAACTTATAGGACAGGAACAGCACACTTTTCAGAACGTGTTTTTCAGCCCGAAATAAACGCGTTTTCTCAGCCCTTGGAATCGCAGTGGAACTGCCTGGCTCAGAAGAGCCCCCTGAGTCAGCCCTTAAGCCCAGTGTGCAGAAGTTGTCAAAACGTGTTTTTCAGCACAAATAAACACGTATTGGCAATTTTGGTCACCCCCATGTAACTTATAGGGCAGGAACAGCACACTTTTCAGAACGTGTTTTTCAGCCCGAAATAAACGCGTTTTCTAAGCCCTTGGAATCGCAGTGGAACTGCCTGGCTCAGAAGAGCCCCCTGAGTCAGCCCTTAACCCCAGTGTGCAGAAGTTGTCAAAACGTGTTTTTCAGCACAAATAAACACGTTTTTGCAACTTTGGTCACCCCCATGTAACTTATAGGTCAGGAACAGCACACTTTTCAAAACATGTTTTTCAGCCCGAAATAAACGCGTTTTCTCAGCCCTTGGAATCGCAGTGGAACTGCCTGGCTCAGAAGAGCCCCCTGAGTCAGCCCTTAACCCCAGTGTGCAGAAGTTGTAAAAACGTGTTTTTCAGCACAAATAAACACGTTTTGGCAATTTTGGTCACCCCCATGTAACTTATAGGGCAGGAACAGAACACTTTTCAGAACGTGTTTTTCAGCCCGAAATAAACGCGTTTTCTCAGCCCTTGGAATCGCAGTGGAACTGCCTGGCTCAGAAGTGCCCCCTGATCAGCCCTTAACCCCAGTGTGCAGAAGTTGTCAAAACGTGTTTTTTCAGCACAAATAAACACGTTTTGGCAACTTTGGTCACCCCCATGTAACTTATAGGGCAGGAACAGCACACTTTTCAAAACGTGTTTTTCAGCCTGAAATAAATGCGTTTTCTCAGCCCTTGGAATCGCAGTGTAACTGCCTGGCTCAGAAGAGCCCCCTGAGTCAGCCCTTAAGCCCAGTGTGCAGAAGTTGTCAAAACGTGTTTTTTAGCACAAATAAACACGTTTTGGCAATTTTGGTCACCCCCATGTAACTTATAGGGCAGGAACAGCACACTTTTCAGAACGTGTTTTTCAGCCCGAAATAAACGCGTTTTCTCAGCCCTTGGAATCGCAGTGGAACTGCCTGGCTCAGAAGAGCCCCCTGAGTCAGCCCTTAACCCCAGTGTGCAGAAGTTGTCAAAACGTGTTTTTCAGCACAAATAAACACGTTTTTGCAACTTTGGTCACCCCCATGTAACTTATAGGACAGGAACAGCACACTTTTCAAAACGTGTTTTTCAGCCCGAAATAAACGCGTTTTCTGAGCCCTTGGAATCGCAGTGGAACTGCCTGGCTCAGAAGAGCCCCCTGAGTCAGCCCTTAAGCCCAGTGTGCAGAAGTTGTCAAAACGTGTTTTTCAGCACAAATAAACACGTTTTGGCAACTTTTGTCACCCCCATGTAACTTATAGGGCAGGAACAGCACACTTTTCAGAACGTGTTTTTCAGCCCGAAAAAAACGCGTTTTCTCAGCCCTTGGAATCGCAGTGTAACTGCCTGGCTCAGAAGAGCCCCCTGAGTCAGCCCTTAACCCCAGTGTGCAGAAGTTGTCAAAACTTATTTTTCAGCACAAATAAACACGTTTTGGCAACTTTGGTCACCCCCATGTAACTTATAGGGCAGGAACAGCACACTTTTCAAACCGTGTTTTTCAGCCCGAAATAAACGCGTTTTCTCAGCCCTTGGAATCGCAGTGGAACTGCCTGGCTCAGAAGAGCCCCCTGAGTCAGCCCTTAAGCCCAGTGTGCAGAAGTTGTCAAAACGTGTTTTTCAGCACAAATAAACACGTATTGGCAATTTTGGTCACCCCCATGTAACTTATAGGGCAGGAACAGCACACTTTTCAGAACGTGTTTTTCAGCCCGAAATAAACGCGTTTTCTAAGCCCTTGGAATCGCAGTGGAACTGCCTGGCTCAGAAGAGCCCCCTGAGTCAGCCCTTAACCCCAGTGTGCAGAAGTTGTCAAAACGTGTTTTTCAGCACAAATAAACACGTTTTGGCAACTTTGGTCACCCCCATGTAACTTATAGGGCAGGAAGAGCACACTTTTCAAACCGTGATTTTCAGCCCGAAATAAACGCGTTTTCTCAGCCCTTGGAATCGCAGTGGAACTGCCTGGCTCAGAAGAGCCCCCTGAGTCAGCCCTTAAGCCCAGTGTGCAGAAGTTGACAAAACGTGTTTTTCAGCACTAATAAACACGTTTTGGCAACTTTGGTCACCCCCATGTAACTTACAGGGCAGGAACAGCACACTTTTCAGAACGTGTTTTTCAGCCCAAAATAAACGCGTTTTCTCAGCCCTTGGAATCGCAGTGGAACTGCCTGGCTCAGAAGAGCCCCCTGAGTCAGCCCTTAACCCCAGTGTGCAGAAGTTGTCAAAACGTGTTTTTCAGCACAAATAAACACGTTTTGGCAACTTTGGTCACCCCCATGTAACTTATAGGGCAGGAACAGCACACTTTTCAAAACGTGTTTTTCAGCCCGAAATAAATGCGTTTTCTCAGCCCTTGGAATCGCAGTGTAACTGCCTGGCTCAGAAGAGCCCCCTGAGTCAGCCCTTAAGCCCAGTGTGCAGAAGTTGTCAAAACGTGTTTTTCAGCACAAATAAACACGTTTTGGCAATTTTGGTCACCCCCATGTAACTTATAGGGCAGGAACAGCACACTTTTCAGAACGTGTTTTTCAGCCCGAAATAAACGCGTTTTCTCAGCCCTTGGAATCGCAGTGGAACTGCCTGGCTCAGAAGAGCCCCCTGAGTCAGCCCTTAACCCCAGTGTGCAGAAGTTGTCAAAACGTGTTTTTCAGCACAAATAAACACGTTTTTGCAACTTTGGTCACCCCCATGTAACTTATAGGGCAGGAACAGCACACTTTTCAGAACGTGTTTTTCAGCCGAAATAATCGCGTTTTCTCAGCCCTTGGAATCGCAGTGGAACTGCCTGGCTCAGAAGAGCCCCCTGAGTCAGCCCTTAACCCCAGTGTGCAGAAGTTGTAAAAACGTGTTTTTCAGCACAAATAAACACGTTTTGGCAACTTTGGTGACCCCCATGTAACTTATAGGGCAGGAACAGCACACTTTTCAGAACGTGTTTTTCAGCCCAAAATAAACGCGTTTTCTCAGCCCTTGGAATCGCAGTGTAACTGCCTGGCTCAGAAGAGCCCCCTGAGTCAGCCCTTAACCCCAGGGTGCAGAAGTTGTCAAAACGTGTTTTTCAGCACAAATAAACACGTTTTGGCAACTTTGGTCACCCCCATGTAACTTATAGGGCAGGAACAGCACACTTTTCAAAACGTGTTTTTCAGCCCGAAATAAACGCGTTTTCTCAGCCCTTGGAATCACAGTGGAACTGCCTGGCTCAGAAGAGCCCCCTGAGTCAGCCCTTAACCCCAGTGTGCAGAAGTTGTCAAAACGTGTTTTTCAGCACAAATAAACACGTTTTGGCAATTTTGGTCACCCCCATGTAACTTATAGGGCAGGAACAGCACACTTTTCAGAACATGTTTTTCAGCCCGAAATAAAGGCGTTTTCTCAGCCCTTGGAATCGCAGTGGAACTGCCTGGCTCAGAAAAGCCCCCTGAGTCAGCCCTTAACCCCAGTGTGCAGAAGTTGTCAAAACTTGTTTTTCAGCACAAATAAACACGTTTTGGCAATTTTGGTCACCCCCATGTAACTTATAGGGCAGGAACAGCACACTTTTCAGAACGTGTTTTTCAGCCCGAAATAAACGCGTTTTCTAAGCCCTTGGAATCGCAGTGGAACTGCCTGGCTCAGAAGAGCCCCCTGAGTCAGCCCTTAACCCCAGTGTGCAGAAGTTGTCAAAACGTGTTTTTCAGCACAAATAAACACGTTTTAACAACTTTTGTCACCCCCATTTAACTTATAGGGCAGGAACAGCACACTTTTCAGAACGTGTTTTTCAGCCCGAAAAAAACGCGTTTTCTCAGCCCTTGGAATCGCAGTGTAACTGCCTGGCTCAGAAGAGCCCCCTGAGTCAGCCCTTAACCCCAGTGTGCAGAAGTTGACAAAACGTATTTTTCAGCACAAATAAACACGTTTTGGCAACTTTGGTCACCCCCATGTAACTTATAGGGCAGGAACAGCACACTTTTCAAACCGTGTTTTTCAGCCCGAAATAAACGCGTTTTCCCAGCCCTTGGAATCGCAGTGTAACTGCCTGGCTCAGAAGAGCCCCCTGAGTCAGCTCTTAACCCCAGTGTGCAGAAGTTGTCAATACGTGTTTTTCAGCACAAATAAACACGTTTTGGCAACTTTGGTCACCCCCATGTAACTTATAGGGCAGGAACAGCACACTTTTCAAAACGTATTTTTCAGCCCGAAATAAACGCGTTTTCTCAGCCCTTGGAATCGCAGTGGAACTGCCTGGCTCAGAAGAGCCCCCTGAGTCAGCCCTTAACCCCAGTGTGCAGAAGTTGTCAAAACGTGTTTTTCAGCACAAATAAACACGTTTTGGCAACTTTGGTCACCCCCATGTAACTTATAGGGCAGGAACAGCACACTTTTCGAAACGTGTTTTTCAGCCCGAAATAAACGCGTTTTCTCAGCCCTTGGAATCGCAGTGGAACTGCCTGGCTCAGAAGAGCCCCCTGAGTCAGCCCTTAACCCCAGTGTGCAGAAGTTGTCAAAACGAATTTTCAGCAGAAATAAACACGTTTTGGCAACGTTGGTCACCCCCATGTAACTTATAGGGCAGGAACAGCACACTTTTCAAAACGTGTTTTTCAGCCCGAAATAAACGCGTTTTCTCAGCACATGGAATCGCAGTGGAACTGCCTGGCTCAGAAGAGCCCCCTGAGTCAGCCCTTAATCCCAGTGGGCAGAAGTTGTCAAAACGTGTTTTTCAGCACAAATAAACACGTTTTGGCAACTTTGGTCACCCCCATGTAACTTATAGGGCAGGAACAGCACACTTTTCATAACGTGTTTTTCAGCCCGAAATAAACGCGTTTTCTCAGCCTTTGGAATCGCAGTGGAACTGCCTGGCTCAGAAGAGCCCCCTGAGTCAGCCCTTAACCCCAGTGTGCAGAAGTTGTCAAAACGTGTTTTTCAGCACAAATAAACACGTTTTGGCAACTTTGGTTACCCCCATGTAACTTATAGGGCAGGAACAGCACACTTTTCAAAACGTGTTTTTCAGCCCGAAATAAACGCGTTTTCTCAGCCCTTGGAATCGCAGTGGAACCGCCTGGCTCAGAAGAGCCCCCTGAGTCAGCCCTTAACCCCAGTGTGCAGAAGTTGTCAAAACGTGTTTTTCAGCACAAATAAACATGTTTTGGCAACTTTGGTCACCCCCATGTAACTTATAGGGCAGGTACAGCACACTTTTCAGAACGTGTTTTTCAGCCCGAAATAAACGCGTTTTCCCAGCCCTTGGAATCGCAGTGTAACTGCCTGGCTCAGAAGAGCCCCCTGAGTCAGCCCTTAACCCCAGTGTGCAGAAGTTGTCAAAACGTGTTTTTCAGCACAAATAAACACGTTTTGGCAACTTTGCTCATTCCCATGTAACTTATAGGGCAGGAATAGCACACTTTTCAGAACGTGTTTTTCAGCCCGAAATAAACGCGTTTTCTCAGCCCTTGGAATCGCAGTGGAACTGCCTGGCTCAGAAGAGCCCCCTGAGTCAGCCCTTAACCCCAGTGTGCAGAAGTTGTCAAAACGTGTTTTTCAGCACAAATAAACACGTTTTGGCAACTTTGGTCACCCCCATGTAACTTATAGGGCAGGAACAGCACACTTTTCAAAACGTGTTTTTCAGCCCGAAATAAACGCGTTTTCTCAGCACTTGGAATTGCAGTGGAACTGCCTGGCTCAGAAGAGCCCCCTGAGTCAGCCCTCAATCCCAGTGTGCAGAAGTTGTCAAAACGTGTTTTTCAGCACAAATAAACACGTTTTGGCAACTTTGGTCACCCCCATGTAACTTATAGGGCAGGAACAGCACACTTTTCAAAATGTGTTTTTCAGTCCGAAATAAATGCGTTTTCTCAGCCCTTGGAATCGCAGTGTAACTGCCTGGCTCAGAAGAGCCCCCTGATTCAGCCCTTAACCCCAGTGTGCAGAAGTTGTCAAAATGTGTTTTTCAGCACAAATAAACACGTTTTGGCAACTTTGGTTACCCCCATGTAACTTATAGGGCAGGAACAGCACACTTTTCAAAACGTGTTTTTCAGCCCGAAATAAACGCGTTTTCTCAGCCCTTGGAATCGCAGTGGAACCGCCTGGCTCAGAAGAGCCCCCTGAATCAGCCCTTAACCCCAGTGTGCAGAAGTTGTCAAAACGTGTTTTTCAGCACAAATAAACACGTTTTGGCAACTTTGGTCATTCCCATGTAACTTATAGGGCAGGAATAGCACACTTTTCAGAATGTGTTTTTCAGCCCGAAATAAACGCGTTTTCTCAGCCCTTGGAATCGCAGTGGAACTGCCTGGCTCAGAAGAGCCCCCTGAGTCAGCCCTTAACCCCAGTGTGCAGAAGTTGTCAAAACGTGTTTTTCAGCACAAATAAACACGTTTTGGCAACTTTGGTCACCCCCATGTAACTTATAGGGCAGGAACAGCACACTTTTCAGAACGTATTTTTCAGCCCGAAATAAACGCATTTTCTCAGCCCTTGGAATCGCAGTGTAACTGCCTGGCTCAGAAGAGCCCCCTGATTCAGCCCTTAACCCCAGTGTGCAGAAGTTGTCAAAACGTGTTTTTCAGCACAAATAAACACGTTTTGGCAACCTTGGTCACCCCCATGTAACTTATAGGGTAGGAACAGCACACTTTTCAGAACGTGTTTTTCAGCCCGAAATAAAGGCGTTTTCTCAGCCCTTGGAATCGCAGTGGAACTGCCTGGCTCAGAAAAGCCCCCTGAGTCAGCCCTTAACCCCAGTGTGCAGAAGTTGTCAAAACGAATTTTCAGCAGAAATAAACACGTTTTGGCAACTTTGGTCACCCCCATGTAACTTATAGGGCAGGAACAGCACACTTTTCAGAACGTGTTTTTCAGCCCGAAATAAACGCATTTTCACAGCCCTTGGAATCGCAGTGTAACTGCCTGGCTCAGAAGAGCCCCCTGATTCAGCCCTTAACCCCAGTGTGCAGAAGTTGTCAAAACGTGTTTTTCAGCACAAATAAACACGTTTTGGCAACCTTGGTCACCCCCATGTAACTTATAGGGCAGGAACAGCACACTTTTCAGAACGTGTTTTTCAGCCCGAAATAAACAAGTTTTCTCAGCCCTTGGAATCGCAGTGGAACTGCCTGGCTCAGAAGAGCCCCCTGAGTCAGCCCTTAAGCCCAGTGTGCAGAAGTTGTCAAAACGTGTTTTTCAGCACAAATAAACACGTATTGGCAATTTTGGTCACCCCCATGTAACTTATAGGGCAGGAACAGCACACTTTTCAGAACGTGTTTTTCAGCCCGAAATAAACGCGTTTTCTAAGCCCTTGGAATCGCAGTGGAACTGCCTGGCTCAGAAGAGCCCCCTGAGTCAGCCCTTAACCCCAGTGTGCAGAAGTTGTCAAAACGTGTTTTTCAGCACAAATAAACACGTTTTTGCAACTTTGGTCACCCCCATGTAACTTATAGGTCAGGAACAGCACACTTTTCAAAACATGTTTTTCAGCCCGAAATAAACGCGTTTTCTCAGCCCTTGGAATCGCAGTGGAACTGCCTGGCTCAGAAGAGCCCCCTGAGTCAGCCCTTAACCCCAGTGTGCAGAAGTTGTAAAAACGTGTTTTTCAGCACAAATAAACACGTTTTGGCAACTTTGGTCACCCCCATGTAACTTATAGGGCAGGAACAGAACACTTTTCAGAACGTGTTTTTCAGCCCGAAATAAACGCGTTTTCTCAGCCCTTGGAATCGCAGTGGAACTGCCTGGCTCAGAAGTGCCCCCTGATCAGCCCTTAACCCCAGTGTGCAGAAGTTGTCAAAACGTGTTTTTTCAGCACAAATAAACACGTTTTGGCAACTTTGGTCACCCCCATGTAACTTATAGGGCAGGAACAGCACACTTTTCAAAACGTGTTTTTCAGCCTGAAATAAATGCGTTTTCTCAGCCCTTGGAATCGCAGTGTAACTGCCTGGCTCAGAAGAGCCCCCTGAGTCAGCCCTTAACCCCAGTGTGCAGAAGTTGTCAAAACGTGTTTTTTAGCACAAATAAACACGTTTTGGCAATTTTGGTCACCCCCATGTAACTTATAGGGCAGGAACAGCACACTTTTCAGAACGTGTTTTTCAGCCCGAAATAAACGCGTTTTCTCAGCCCTTGGAATAGCAGTGGAACTGCCTGGCTCAGAAGAGCCCCCTGAGTCAGCCCTTAACCCCAGTGTGCAGAAGTTGTCAAAACGTGTTTTTCAGCACAAATAAACACGTTTTTGCAACTTTGGTCACCCCCATGTAACTTATAGGACAGGAACAGCACACTTTTCAAAACGTGTTTTTCAGCCCGAAATAAACGCGTTTTCTGAGCCCTTGGAATCGCAGTGGAACTGCCTGGCTCAGAAGAGCCCCCTGAGTCAGCCCTTAAGCCCAGTGTGCAGAAGTTGTCAAAACGTGTTTTTCAGCACAAATAAACACGTTTTGGCAACTTTTGTCACCCCCATGTAACTTATAGGGCAGGAACAGCACACTTTTCAGAACGTGTTTTTCAGCCCGAAAAAAACGCGTTTTCTCAGCCCTTGGAATCGCAGTGTAACTGCCTGGCTCAGAAGAGCCCCCTGAGTCAGCCCTTAACCCCAGTGTGCAGAAGTTGTCAAAACTTATTTTTCAGCACAAATAAACACGTTTTGGCAACTTTGGTCACCCCCATGTAACTTATAGGGCAGGAACAGCACACTTTTCAAACCGTGTTTTTCAGCCCGAAATAAACGCGTTTTCTCAGCCCTTGGAATCGCAGTGGAACTGCCTGGCTCAGAAGAGCCCCCTGAGTCAGCCCTTAAGCCCAGTGTGCAGAAGTTGTCAAAACGTGTTTTTCAGCACAAATAAACACGTATTGGCAATTTTGGTCACCCCCATGTAACTTATAGGGCAGGAACAGCACACTTTTCAGAACGTGTTTTTCAGCCCGAAATAAACGCGTTTTCTAAGCCCTTGGAATCGCAGTGGAACTGCCTGGCTCAGAAGAGCCCCCTGAGTCAGCCCTTAACCCCAGTGTGCAGAAGTTGTCAAAACGTGTTTTTCAGCACAAATAAACACGTTTTGGCAACTTTGGTCACCCCCATGTAACTTATAGGGCAGGAACAGCACACTTTTCAAACCGTGATTTTCAGCCCGAAATAAACGCGTTTTCTCAGCCCTTGGAATCGCAGTGGAACTGCATGGCTCAGAAGAGCCCCCTGAGTCAGCCCTTAAGCCCAGTGTGCAGAAGTTGTCAAAACGTGTTTTTCAGCACTAATAAACACGTTTTGGCAACTTTGGTCACCCCCATGTAACTTACAGGGCAGGAACAGCACACTTTTCAGAACGTGTTTTTCAGCCCAAAATAAACGCGTTTTCTCAGCCCTTGGAATCGCAGTGGAACTGCCTGGCTCAGAAGAGCCCCCTGAGTCAGCCCTTAACCCCAGTGTGCAGAAGTTGTCAAAACGTGTTTTTCAGCACAAATAAACACGTTTTGGCAACTTTGGTCACCCCCATGTAACTTATAGGGCAGGAACAGCACACTTTTCAAAACGTGTTTTTCAGCCCGAAATAAATGCGTTTTCTCAGCCCTTGGAATCGCAGTGTAACTGCCTGGCTCAGAAGAGCCCCCTGAGTCAGCCCTTAAGCCCAGTGTGCAGAAGTTGTCAAAACGTGTTTTTCAGCACAAATAAACACGTTTTTGCAACTTTGGTCACCCCCATGTAACTTATAGGGCAGGAACAGCACACTTTTCAGAACGTGTTTTTCAGCCCAAAATAAACGCGTTTTCTCAGCCCTTGGAATCGCAGTGGAACTGCCTGGCTCAGAAGAGCCCCCTGAGTCAGCCCTTAACCCCAGTGTGCAGAAGTTGTCAAAACGTGTTTTTCAGCACAAATAAACACGTTTTGGCAACTTTGGTCACCCCCATGTAACTTATAGGGCAGGAACAGCACACTTTTCAAAACGTGTTTTTCAGCCCGAAATAAACGCGTTTTCTCAGCCCTTGGAATCGCAGTGGAACTGCCTGGCTCAGAAGAGCCCCCTGAGTCAGCCCTTAACCCCAGTGTGCAGAAGTTGTCAAAACGTGTTTTTCAGCACAAATAAACACGTTTTTGCAACTTTGGTCACCCCCATGTAACTTATAGGGCAGGAACAGCACACTTTTCAGAACGTGTTTTTCAGCCGAAATAATCGCGTTTTCTCAGCCCTTGGAATCGCAGTGGAACTGCCTGGCTCAGAAGAGCCCCCTGAGTCAGCCCTTAACCCCAGTGTGCAGAAGTTGTAAAAACGTGTTTTTCAGCACAAATAAACACGTTTTGGCAACTTTGGTGACCCCCATGTAACTTATAGGGCATTAACAGCACACTTTTCAGAACGTGTTTTTCAGCCCAAAATAAACGCGTTTTCTCAGCCCTTGGAATCGCAGTGTAACTGCCTGGCTCAGAAGTGCCCCCTGAGTCAGCCCTTAACCCCAGGGTGCAGAAGTTGTCAAAACGTGTTTTTCAGCACAAATAAACACGTTTTGGCAACTTTGGTCACCCCCATGTAACTTATAGGGCAGGAACAGCACACTTTTCAAAACGTGTTTTTCAGCCCGAAATAAACGCGTTTTCTCAGCCCTTGGAATCACAGTGGAACTGCCTGGCTCAGAAGAGCCCCCTGAGTCAGCCCTTAACCCCAGTGTGCATAAGTTGTCAAAACGTGTTTTTCAGCACAAATAAACACGTTTTGGCAATTTTGGTCACCCCCATGAAACATATAGGGCAGGAACAGCACACTTTTCAGAACGTGTTTTTCAGCCCGAAATAAATGCGTTTTCTCAGCCCTGGGAATCGCAGTGGAACCGCCTGGCTCAGAAGAGCCCCCTGAGTCAGCCCTTAACCCCAGTGTGCAGAAGTTGTCAAAACGTGTTTTTCAGCACAAATAAACACGTTTTGGCAACTTTGGTCACCCCCATGTAACTTATAGGGCAGGAACAGCACACTTTTCAAAACGTGTTTTTCAGCCCGAAATAAACGCGTTTTCTCAGCCCTTGGAATCGCAGTGGAACTGCCTGGCTCAGAAAAGCCCCCTGAGTCAGCCCTTAACCCCAGTGTGCAGAAGTTGTCAAAACGTGTTTTTCAGCACAAATAAACACGTTTTGGCAATTTTGGTCACCCCCATGTAACTTATAGGGCAGGAACAGCACACTTTTCAGAACGTGTTTTTCAGCCCGAAATAAACGCGTTTTCTAAGCCCTTGGAATCGCAGTGGAACTGCCTGGCTCAGAAGAGCCCCCTGAGTCAGCCCTTAACCCCAGTGTGCAGAAGTTGTCAAAACGTGTTTTTCAGCACAAATAAACACGTTTTTGCAACTTTGGTCACCCCCATGTAACTTATAGGTCAGGAACAGCACACTTTTCAAAACGTGTTTTTCAGCCCGAAATAAACGCGTTTTCTCAGCCCTTGGAATCGCAGTGGAACTGCCTGGCTCAGAAGAGCCCCCTGAGTCAGCCCTTAACCCCAGGGTGCAGAAGTTGTCAAAACGTGTTTTTCAGCACAAATAAACACGTTTTGGCAACTTTGGTCACCCCCATGTAACTTATAGGGCAGGAACAGCACACCTTTCAGAACGTGTTTTTCAGCCCGAAATAAACGCGTTTTCTCAGCCCTTGGAATCGCAGTGTAACTGCCTGGCTCAAAAGAGCCCCCTGAGTCAGCCCTTAACCCCAGTGTGCAGAAGTTGTCAAAACGTGTTTTTCAGCACAAATAAACACTTTTTGGCAACTTTGGTCACCCCCATGTAACTTATAGGGCAGGAACAGCACACTTTTCAAAACGTGTTTTTCAGCCCGAAATAAACGCGTTTTCTCAGCCCTTGGAATCGCAGTGTAACTGCCTGGCTCAGAAGAGCCCCCTGAGTCAGCCCTTAACCCCAGTGTGCAGAAGTTGTCAAAACGTGTTTTTCAGCACAAATAAACACGTTTTGGCAACTTTGGTCACCCCCATGTAACTTATAGGGCAGGAACAGCACACTTTTCAAAACGTGTTTTTCAGCCCGAAATAAACGCGTTTTCTCAGCCCTTGGAATCACAGTGGAACTGCCTGGCTCAGAAGAGCCCCCTGAGTCAGCCCTTAACCCCAGTGTGCAGAAGTTGTCAAAACGTGTTTTTCAGCACAAATAAACACGTTTTGGCAATTTTGGTCACCCCCATGTAACTTATAGGGCAGGAACAGCACACTTTTCAGAACGTGTTTTTCAGCCCGAAATAAACGCGTTTTCTCAGCCCTTGGAATCGCAGTGGAACTGCCTGGCTCAGAAGAGCCCCCTGAGTCAGCCCTTAACCCCAGTGTGCAGAAGTTGTCAAAACGTGTTTTTCAGCACAAATAAACACGTTTTGGCAACTTTGATCACCCCCATGTAACTTATAGGGCAGGAACAGCACACTTTTCAAAACGTGTTTTTCAGCCCGAAATAAACGCGTTTTCTCAGCCCATGGAATCGCAGTGGAACTGCATGGCTCAGAAGAGCCCCCTGAGTCAGCCCTTAACCCCAGTGTGCAGAAGTTGTCAAAACGTGTTTTTCAGCACAAATAAACATGTTTTGGCAACTTTGGTCACCGCCATGTAACTTATAGGGCAGGAACAGCACACTTTTCAGAACGTGTTTTTCAGCCCGAAATAAAGGCGTTTTCTCAGCCCTTGGAATCGCAGTGGAACTGCCTGGCTCAGAAAAGCCCCCTGAGTCAGCCCTTAACCCCAGTGTGCAGAAGTTGTCAAAACGTGTTTTTCAGCACAAATAAACACGTTTTGGCAATTTTGGTCACCCCCATGTAACTTATAGGGCAGGAACAGCACACTTTTCAGAACGTGTTTTTCAGCCCGAAATAAACGCGTTTTCTAAGCCCTTGGAATCGCAGTGGAACTGCCTGGCTCAGAAGAGCCCCCTGAGTCAGCCCTTAACCCCAGTGTGCAGAAGTTGTCAAAACGTGTTTTTCAGCACAAATAAACACGTTTTTGCAACTTTGGTCACCCCCATGTAACTTATAGGTCAGGAACAGCACACTTTTCAAAACGTGTTTTTCAGCCCGAAATAAACGCGTTTTCTCAGCCCTTGGAATCGCAGTGGAACTGCCTGGCTCAGAAGAGCCCCCTGAGTCAGCCCTTAACCCCAGGGTGCAGAAGTTGTCAAAACGTGTTTTTCAGCACAAATAAACACGTTTTGGCATCTTTGGTCACCCCCATGTAACTTATAGGGCAGGAACAGCACACCTTTCAGAACGTGTTTTTCAGCCCGAAATAAACGCGTTTTCTCAGCCCTTGGAATCGCAGTGTAACTGCCTGGCTCAAAAGAGCCCCCTGAGTCAGCCCTTAACCCCAGTGTGCAGAAGTTGTCAAAACGTGTTTTTCAGCAGAAATAAACACGTTTTGGCAACTTTGGTCACCCCCATGTAACTTATAGGGCAGGAGCAGCACACTTTTCAAAACGTGTTTTTCAGCCCGAAATAAATGCGTTTTCTCAGCCCTTGGAATCGCAGTGTAACTGCCTGGCTCAGAAGAGCCCCCTGAGTCAGCCCTTATGCCCAGTGTGCAGAAGTTGTCAAAACGTGTTTTTCAGCACAAATAAACACGTTTTGGCAATTTTGGTCACCCCCATGTAACTTATAGGGCAGGAACAGCACACTTTTCAGAACGTGTTTTTCAGCCCGAAATAAACGCGTTTTCTCAGCCCTTGGAATCGCAGTGGAACTGCCTGGCTCAGAAGAGCCCCCTGAGTCAGCCCTTAACCCCAGTGTGCAGAAGTTGTCAAAATGTGTTTTTCAGCACAAATAAACACGTTTTTGCAACTTTGGTCACCCCCATGTAACTTATAGGGCAGGAACAGCACACTTTTCAAAACGTGTTTTTCAGCCCGAAATAAACGCGTTTTCTGAGCCCTTGGAATCGCAGTGGAACTGCCTGGCTCAGAAGAGCCCCCTGAGTCAGCCCTTAACCCCAGTGTGCAGAAGTTGTCAAAACGTGTTTTTCAGCACAAATAAACACGTTTTGGCAACTTTTGTCACCCCCAGCTAACTTATAGGGCAGGAACAGCACACTTTTCAGAACGTGTTTTTCAGCCCGAAATAAACGCGTTTTCTCAGCCCTTGGAATCGCAGTGTAACTGCCTGGCTCAGAAGAGCCCCCTGAGTCAGCCCTTAACCCCAGTGTGCAGAAGTTGTCAAAACGTGTTTTTCAGCACAAATAAACACTTTTTGGCAACTTTGGTCACCCCCATGTAACTTATAGGGCAGGAACAGCACACTTTTCAAAACGTGTTTTTCAGCCCGAAATAAATGCGTTTTCTCAGCCCTTGGAATCGCAGTGTAACTGCCTGGCTCAGTAGAGCCCCCTGAGTCAGCCCTTAAGCCCAGTGTGCAGAAGTTGTCAAAACGTGTTTTTCAGCCCAAATAAACACGTTTTGGCAATTTTGGTCACCCCCATGTAACTTATAGGGCAGGAACAGCACACTTTTCAGAACGTGTTTTTCAGCCCGTAATAAACGCGTTTTCTCAGCCCTTGGAATCGCAGTGGAACTGCCTGGCTCAGAAGAGCCCCCTGAGTCAGCCCTTAACCCCAGTGTGCAGAAGTTGTCAAAACGTGTTTTTCAGCACAAATAAACACGTTTTTGCAACTTTGGTCACCCCCATGTAACTTATAGGTCAGGAACAGCACACTTTTCAAAACGTGTTTTTCAGCCCGAAATAAACGCGTTTTCTCAGCCCTTGGAATCGCAGTGGAACTGCCTGGCTCAGAAGAGCCCCCTGAGTCAGCCCTTAACCCCAGGGTGCAGAAGTTGTCAAAACGTGTTTTTCAGCACAAATAAACACGTTTTGGCAACTTTGGTCACCCCCATGTAACTTATAGGGCAGGAACAGCACACCTTTCAGAACGTGTTTTTCAGCCCGAAATAAACGCGTTTTCTCAGCCCTTGGAATCGCAGTGTAACTGCCTGGCTCAGAAGAGCCCCCTGAGTCAGCCCTTAACCCCAGTGTGTAGAAGTTGTCAAAACGTGTTTTTCAGCAGAAATAAACACGTTTTGGCAACTTTGGTCACCCCCATGTAACTTATAGGGCAGGAGCAGCACACTTTTCAAAACGTGTTTTTCAGCCCGAAATAAATGCGTTTTCTCAGCCCTTGGAATCGCAGTGTAACTGCCTGGCTCAGAAGAGCCCCCTGAGTCAGCCCTTAAGCCCAGTGTGCAGAAGTTGTCAAAACGTGTTTTTCAGCACAAATAAACACGTTTTGGCAATTTTGGTCACCCCCATGTAACTTATAGGGCAGGAACAGCACACTTTTCAGAACGTGTTTTTCAGCCCGAAATAAACGCGTTTTCTCAGCCCTTGGAATCGCAGTGGAACTGCCTGGCTCAGAAGAGCCCCCTGAGTCAGCCCTTAACCCCAGTGTGCAGAAGTTGTCAAAATGTGTTTTTCAGCACAAATAAACACGTTTTTGCAACTTTGGTCACCCCCATGTAACTTATAGGGCAGGAACAGCACACTTTTCAAAACGTGTTTTTCAGCCCGAAATAAACGCGTTTTCTGAGCCCTTGGAATCGCAGTGGAACTGCCTGGCTCAGAAGAGCCCCCTGAGTCAGCCCTTAACCCCAGTGTGCAGAAGTTGTCAAAACGTGTTTTTCAGCACAAATAAACACGTTTTGGCAACTTTTGTCACCCCCAGCTAACTTATAGGGCAGGAACAGCACACTTTTCAGAACGTGTTTTTCAGCCCGAAATAAACGCGTTTTCTCAGCCCTTGGAATCGCAGTGTAACTGCCTGGCTCAGAAGAGCCCCCTGAGTCAGCCCTTTACCCCAGTGTGCAGAAGTTGTCAAAACGTATTTTTCAGTACAAATAAACACGTTTTGGCAACTTTGGTCACCCCCATGTAACTTATAGGGCAGGAACAGCACACTTTTCAAACCGTGTTTTTCAGCCCGAAATAAACGCGTTTTCTCAGCCCTTGGAATCGCAGTGGAACTGCCTGGCTCAGAAGAGCCCCCTGAGTCAGCCCTTAAGCCCAGTGTGCAGAAGTTGTCAAAACGTGTTTTTCAGCACTAATAAACACGTTTTGGCAACTTTGGTCACCCCCATGTAACTTACAGGGCAGGAACAGCACACTTTTCAGAACGTGTTTTTCAGCCCAAAATAAACGCGTTTTCTCAGCCCTTGGAATCGCAGTGGAACTGCCTGGCTCAGAAGAGCCCCCTGAGTCAGCCCTTAACCCCAGTGTGCAGAAGTTGTCAAAACGTGTTTTTCAGCACAAATAAACACGTTTTGGCAACTTTGGTCACCCCCATGTAACTTATAGGGCAGGAACAGCACACTTTTCAAAACGTGTTTTTCAGCCCGAAATAAATGCGTTTTCTCAGCCCTTGGAATCGCAGTGTAACTGCCTGGCTCAGTAGAGCCCCCTGAGTCAGCCCTTAAGCCCAGTGTGCAGAAGTTGTCAAAACGTGTTTTTCAGCACAAATAAACACGTTTTGGCAATTTTGGTCACCCCCATTTAACTTATAGGGCATTAACAGCACACTTTTCAGAACGTGTTTTTCAGCCCGAAATAAACGCGTTTTCTCAGCCCTTGGAATCGCAGTGGAACTGCCTGGCTCAGAAGAGCCCCCTGAGTCAGCCCTTAACCCCAGTGTGCAGAAGTTGTCAAAACGTGTTTTTCAGCACAAATAAACACGTTTTTGCAACTTTGGTCACCCCCATGTAACTTATAGGGCAGGAACAGCACACTTTTCAGAACGTGTTTTTCAGCCGAAATAATCGCGTTTTCTCAGCCCTTGGAATCGCAGTGGAACTGCCTGGCTCAGAAGAGCCCCCTGAGTCAGCCCTTAACCCCAGTGTGCAGAAGTTGTAAAAACGTGTTTTTCAGCACAAATAAACACGTTTTGGCAACTTTGGTGACCCCCATGTAACTTATAGGGCAGGAACAGCACACTTTTCAGAACGTGTTTTTCAGCCCAAAATAAACGCGTTTTCTCAGCCCTTGGAATCGCAGTGTAACTGCCTGGCTCAGAAGTGCCCCCTGAGTCAGCCCTTAACCCTAGTGTGCAGAAGTTGTCAAAACGTGTTTTTCAGCACAAATAAACACGTTTTGGCAACTTTGGTCACCCCCATGTAACTTATAGGGCAGGAACAGCACACTTTTCAAAACGTGTTTTTCAGCCCGAAATAAACGCGTTTTCTCAGCCCTTGGAATCGCAGTGGAACTGCCTGGCTCAGAAGAGCCCCCTGAGTCAGCCCTTAACCCCAGTGTGCAGAAGTTGTCAAAACGTGTTTTTCAGCACAAATAAACACGTTTTGGCAATTTTGGTCACCCCCATGTAACTTATAGGGCAGGAACAGCACACTTTTCAGAACGTGTTTTTCAGCCCGAAATAAACGAGTTTTCTCAGCCCTTGGAATCGCAGTGGAACTGCCTGGCTCAGAAGAGCCCCCTGAGTCAGCCCTTAACCCCAGTGTGCAGAAGTTGTCAAAACGTGTTTTTCAGCACAAATAAACATGTTTTGGCAATTTTGGTCACCCCCATGTAACTTATAGGGGAGGAACAGCACACCTTTCAGAACGTGTTTTTCAGCCCGAAATAAACGCGTTTTCTCAGCCCTTGGAATCGCAGTGTAACTGCCTGGCTCAGAAGAGCCCCCTGAGTCAGCCCTTAACCCCAGTGTGCAGAAGTTGTCAAAACGTGTTTTTCAGCAGAAATAAACACGTTTTGGCAACTTTGGTCACCCCCATGTAACTTATAGGGCAGGAGCAGCACACTTTTCAAAACGTGTTTTTCAGCCCGAAATAA
Organism: Atractosteus spatula; assembly: GCF_055471065.1. Lineage (NCBI taxonomy): Eukaryota > Metazoa > Chordata > Actinopteri > Semionotiformes > Lepisosteidae > Atractosteus > Atractosteus spatula. Next base: position 23,857 of record NW_028296674.1, on the reverse strand, counting down.
ATGCGTTTTCTCAGCCCTTGGAATCGCAATGTAACTGCCTGGCTCAGAAGAGCCCACTGAGTCAGTCCTTAACCCCAGTGTGCAGAAGTTGTCAAAACGTGTTTTTCAGCACAAATAAACACGTTTTGGCAACTTTGGTCACCCCCATGTAACTTATAGGGCAGGAACAGCACACTTTTCAGAACGTGTTTTTCAGCCCGAAAAAAACGCGTTTTCTCAGCCCTTGGAATCGCAGTGTAACTGCCTGGCTCAGAAGAGCCCCCTGAGTCAGCCCTTAACCCCAGTGTGCAGAAGTTGTCAAAACGTATTTTTCAGCACAAATAAACACGTTTTGGCAACTTTGGTCACCCCCATGTAACTTATAGGGCAGGAACAGCACACTTTTCAAACCGTGTTTTTCAGCCCGAAATAAACGCGTTTTCTCAGCCCTTGGAAACGCAGTGGAACTGCCTGGCTCAGAAGAGCCCCCTGAGTCAGCCCTTAAGCCCAGTGTGCAGAAGTTGTCAAAACGTGTTTTTCAGCACAAATAAACACGTTTTGGCAATTTTGGTCACCCCCATGTAACTTATAGGGCAGGAACAGCACACTTTTCAGAACGTGTTTTTCAGCCCGAAATAAACGCGTTTTCTAAGCCCTTGGAATCGCAGTGGAACTGCCTGGCTCAGAAGAGCCCCCTGAGTCAGCCCTTAACCCCAGTGTGCAGAAGTTGTCAAAACGTGTTTTTCAGCACAAATAAACACGTTTTGGCTACTTTGGTCACCCCCATGTAACTTATAGGGCAGGAACAGCACACTTTTCAGAACGTGTTTTTCAGCCCGAAAAAAACGCGTTTTCTCAGCCCTTGGAATCGCAGTGTAACTGCCTGGCTCAGAAGAGCCCCCTGAGTCAGCCCTTAACCCCAGTGTGCAGAAGTTGTCAAAACGTGTTTTTCAGCACAAATAAACACGTTTTGGCAACTTTTGTCACCCCCATGTAACTTATAGGGCAGGAACAGCACACTTTTCAGAACGTGTTCTTCAGCCCGAAAAAAACGCGTTTTCTCAGCCCTTGGAATCGCAGTGTAACTGCCTGGCTCAGAAGAGCCCCCTGAGTCAGCCCTTAACCCCAGTGTGCAGAAGTTGTCAAAACGTGTTTTTCAGCACAAATAAACACGTTTTGGCAATTTTGGTCACCCCCATGTAACTTATAGGGCAGGAACAGCACACTTTTCAGAACGTGTTTTTCAGCCCGAAATAAACGCGTTTTCTAAGCCCTTGGAATCGCAGTGGAACTGCCTGGCTCAGAAGAGCCCCCTGAGTCAGCCCTTAACCCCAGTGTGCAGAAGTTGTCAAAACGTGTTTTTCAGCACAAATAAACACATTTTTGCAACTTTGGTCACCCCCATGTAACTTATAGGTCAGGAACAGCACACTTTTCAAAACGTGTTTTTCAGCCCGAAATAAACGCGTTTTCTCAGCCCTTGGAATCGCAGTGGAACTGCCTGGCTCAGAAGAGCCCCCTGAGTCAGCCCTTAACCCCAGTGTGCAGAAGTTGTAAAAACGTGTTTTTCAGCACAAATAAACACATTTTTGCAACTTTGGTCACCCCCATGTAACTTATAGGTCAGGAACAGCACACTTTTCAAAACGTGTTTTTCAGCCCGAAATAAACGCGTTTTCTCAGCCCTTGGAATCGCAGTGGAACTGCCTGGCTCAGAAGAGCCCCCTGAGTCAGCCCTTAACCCCAGTGTGCAGAAGTTGTAAAAACGTGTTTTTCAGCACAAATAAACACGTTTTGGCAACTTTGGTGACCCCCATGTAACTTATAGGGCAGGAACAGCACACTTTTCAGAACGTGTTTTTCAGCCCAAAATAAACGCGTTTTCTCAGCCCTTGGAATCACAGTGGAACTGCCTGGCTCAGAAGAGCCCCCTGAGTCAGCCCTTAACCCCAGTGTGCAGAAGTTGTCACAACGTGTTTTTCAGCACAAATAAACACGTTTTGGCAACTTTGGTCACCCCCATGTCACTTATAGGGCAGGAACAGCACAATTTTCAGAACGTGTTTTTCAGCCCGAAATAAATGCGTTTTCTCAGCCCTTGGAATCGCAGTGTAACTGCCTGGCTCAGAAGAGCCCCCTGAGTCAGCCCTTAAGCCCAGTGTGCAGAAGTTGGCAAAACGTGTTTTTCAGCACAAATAAACACGTTTTGGCAATTTTGGTCACCCCCATGTAACTTATAGGGCAGGAACAGCACACTTTTCAGAACGTGTTTTTCAGCCCGAAATAAACGCGTTTTCTCAGCCCTTGGAATCGCAGTGGAACTGCCTGGCTCAGAAGAGCCCCCTGAGTCTGCCCTTAACCCCAGTGTGCAGAAGTTGTCAAAACGTGTTTTTCAGCACAAATAAACACGTTTTTGCAACTTTGGTCACCCCCATGTAACTTATAGGGCAGGAACAGCACACTTTTCAGAACGTGTTTTTCAGCCCGAAAAAAACGCGTTTTCTCAGCCCTTGGAATCGCAGTGGAACTGCCTGGCTCAGAAGAGCCCCCTGAGTCAGCCCTTAACCCCAGTGTGCAGAAGTTGTCAAAACGTGTTTTTCAGCACAAATAAACACGTTTTTGCAACTTTGGTCACCCCCATCTAACTTATAGGTCAGGAACAGCACACTTTTCAAACCGTGTTTTTCAGCCCGAAATAAACGCGTTTTCTCAGCCCTTGGAATCGCAGTGGAACTGCCTGGCTCAGAAGAGCCCCCTGAGTCAGCCCTTAACCCCAGGGTGCAGAAGTTGTCAAAACGTGTTTTTCAGCACAAATAAACACGTTTTGGCAACTTTGGTCACCCCCATGTAACTTATAGGGCAGGAACAGCACACCTTTCAGAACGTGTTTTTCAGCCCGAAATAAACGCGTTTTCTCAGCCCTTGGAATCGCAGTGTAACTGCCTGGCTCAGAAGAGCCCCCTGAGTCAGCCCTTAACCCCAGTGTGCAGAAGTTGTCAAAACGTGTTTTTCAGCAGAAATAAACACGTTTTGGCAACTTTGGTCACCCCCATGTAACTTATAGGGCAGGAACAGCACACTTTTCAAAACGTGTTTTTCAGCCCGAAATAAATGCGTTTTCTCAGCCCTTGGAATCGCAGTGTAACTGCCTGGCTCAGAAGAGCCCCCTGAGTCAGCCCTTAACCCCAGTGATCAGAAATTGTCAAAACGTGTTTTTCAGCAGAAATAAACACGTTTTGGCAACTTTGGTCACCCCCATGTAAGTTATAGGGCAGGAACAGCACAGTTTTCAAAACGTGTTTTTCAGCCCGAAATAAACTCTTTTTTTCAGCACTTGGAATCACAGTGTAACTGCTTGGCTCAGAAGAGCACACTGAGTCAGCCCTTAACCCCAGTGATCAGAAATTGTCAAAACGTGTTTTTCAGCAGAAATAAATACGTTTTGGCAACTTTGGTCACCCCCATGTAAGTTATAGGGCAGGAACAGCACAGTTTTCAAAACGTGTTTTTCAGCCCGAAATAAACGCGTTTTCTCAGCCCTTAGAATCGCACTGTAACTGCCTGGCTCAGAAGAGCACACTGACTCAGCCCTTAACCCCAGTGTGCAGAAATTGTCAAAACGTGTTTTTCAGCAGAAATAAACACATTTTGGCAACTTTGGTCAACCCCATGTAAGTTATAGGGCAGGAACAGCACAGTTTTCAAAACGTGTTTTTCAGCCCGAAATAAACGCTTTTTCTCAGCTCTTGGAATCGCAGTGTAACTGCTTGGCTCAGAAGAGCACACTGAGTCAGCCCTTAACCCCAGTGATCAGAAATTGTCAAAACATGTTTTTCAGCAGAAATAAACACGTTTTGGCAACTTTGGTCACCCCCATGTAAGTTATAGGGTAGGAACAGCACAGTTTTCAAAACGTGTTTTTCAGCCCGAAATAAACGCGTTTTCTCAGCCCTTAGAATCGCACTGTAACTGCCTGGCTCAGAAGAGCACACTGACTCAGCCCTTAACCCCAGTGTGCAGAAATTGTCAAAACGTGTTTTTCAGCAGAAATAAACACGTTTTGGCAACTTTGGTCAACCCCATGTAAGTTATAGGGCAGGAACAGCACAGTTTTCAAAACGTGTTTTTCAGCCCGAAATAAACGCTTTTTCTCAGCTCTTGGAATCGCAGTGTAACTGCTTGGCTCAGAAGAGCACACTGAGTCAGCCCTTAACCCCAGTGATCAGAAATTGTCAAAACGTGTTTTTCAGCAGAAATAAACACGTTTTGGCAACTTTGGTCTCCCCCATGTAAGTTATATGGCTGGAACAGCACAGTTTTCAAAACGTGTTTTTCAGCCCGAAATAAACGCTTTTTCTCAGCCCTTGGAATCGCAGTGTAACTGCCTGGCTCAGAAGAGCACACTGAGTAAGCCCTTAACCCCAGTGATCAGAAATTGTCAAAACGTGTTTTTCAGCAGAAATAAACACGTTTTGGCAACTTTGGTCTCCCCCATGTAAGTTATATGGCTGGAACAGCACAGTTTTCAAAACGTGTTTTTCAGCCCGAAATAAACGCTTTTTCTCAGCCCTTGGAATCGCAGTGTAACTGCCTGGCTCAGAAGAGCACACTGAGTCAGCCCTTAACCCCAGTGATCAGAAATTGTCAAAACATGTTTTTCAGCAGAAATAAACACGTTTTGGCAACTTTGGTCACTCCCATGTAAGTTATAGGGCAGGAACAGCACAGTTTTCAAAACGTGTTTTTCAGCCCGAAATAAACGCTTTTTTTCAGCACTTGGAATCACAGTGTAACTGTTTGGCTCAGAAGAGCACACTGAGTCAGCCCTTAACCCCAGTGATCAGAAATTGTCAAAACGTGTTTTTCAGCAGAAATAAACACGTTTTGGCAACTTTGGTTTCCCCCATGTAAGTTATATGGCTGGAACAGCACAGTTTTCAAAACGTGTTTTTCAGCCCGAAATAAACGCTTTTTCTCAGCCCTTGGAATCGCAGTTTAACTGCTTGGCTCAGAAGAGCACACTGAGTCAGCCCTTAACCACAGTGATCAGAAATTGTCAAAACGTGTTTTTCAGCAGAAATAAACACGTTTTGGCAACTTTGGTCACCCCCATGTAAGTTATAGGGCAGGAACAGCACAGTTTTCAAAACGTGTTTTTCAGCCCGAAATAAACGCGTTTTCTCAGCCCTTAGAATCGCAGTGTAACTGCCTGGCTCAGAAGAGCACACTGACTCAGCCCTTAACCCCAGTGTGCAGAAATTGTCAAAACGTGTTTTTCAGCAGAAATAAACACGTTTTGGCAACTTTGGTCACCCCCATGTAAGTTATAGGGCAGGAACAGCACAGTTTTCAAAACGTGTTTTTCAGCCCGAAATAAACGCTTTTTTTCAGCACTTGGAATCACAGTGTAACTGCTTGGCTCAGAAGAGCACACTGAGTCAGCCCTTAACCCCAGTGATCAGAAATTGTCAAAACGTGTTTTTCAGCAGAAATAAACACGTTTTGGCAACTTTGGTCACCCCCATGTAAGTTATAGGGCAGGAACAGCACAGTTTTCAAAACGTGTTTTTCAGCCCGAAATAAACGCGATTTCTCAGCACTTGGAATCACAGTGTAACTGCTTGGCTCAGAAGAGCACACTGAGTCAGCCCTTAACCCCAGTGATCAGAAATTGTCAAAACGTGTTTTTCAGCAGAAATAAACACGTTTTGGCAACTTTGGTCACCCCCATGTAAGTTATAGGGCAGGAACAGCACAGTTTTCAAAACGTGTTTTTCAGCCCGAAATAAACGCGTTTTCTCAGCCCTTAGAATCGCAGTGTAACTGCCTGGCTCAGAAGAGCACACTGACTCAGCCCTTAACCCCAGTGTGCAGAAATTGTCAAAACGTGTTTTTCAGCAGAAATAAACACGTTTTGGCAACTTTGGTCACCCCCATGTAAGTTATATGGCAGGAACAGCACAGTTTTCAAAACGTGTTTTTCAGCCCGAAATAAACGCTTTTTTTCAGCACTTGGAATCACAGTGTAACTGCTTGGCTCAGAAGAGCACACTGAGTCAGCCCTACACCCCAGTGATCAGAAATTGTCAAAACGTGTTTTTCAGCAGAAATAAACACGTTTTGGCAACTTTGGTCACCCCCATGTAAGTTATAGGGCAGGAACAGCACAGTTTTCAAAACGTGTTTTTCAGCCCGAAATAAACGCGTTTTCTCAGCCCTTAGAATCGCAGTGTAACTGCCTGGCTCAGAAGAGCACACTGACTCAGCCCTTAACCCCCGTGTGCAGAAATTGTTAAAACGTGTTTTTAAGCAGAAAAAAACAAGTTTTGGCAACTTTGGTCACCCCCATGTAAGTTATAAGGCAGGAACAGCACAGTTTTCAAAACGTGTTTTTCAGCCCGAAATAAACGCTTTTTTTCAGCACTTGGAATCACAGTGTAACTGCTTGGCTCAGAAGAGCACACTGAGTCAGCCCTTAACCCCAGTGATCAGAAATTGTCAAAACGTGTTTTTCAGCAGAAAAAAACACGTTTTGGCAACTTTGGTCACCCCCATGTAAGTTATAGGGCAGGAACAGCACAGTTTTCAAAACGTGTTTTTCAGCCCGAAATAAACGCGTTTTCTCAGCCCTTAGAATCGCAGTGTAACTGCCTGGCTCAGAAGAGCACACTGACTCAGCCCTTAACCCCAGTGTGCAGAAATTGTCAAAACGTGTTTTTCAGCAGAAATAAACACGTTTTGGCAACTTTGGTCAACCCCATGTAAGTTATAGGGCAGGAACAGCACAGTTTTCAAAACGTGTTTTTCAGCCCGAAATAAACGCTTTTTTTCAGCACTTGGAATCACAGTGTAACTGCTTGGCTCAGAAGAGCACACTGAGTCAGCCCTTAACCCCAGTGATCAGAAATTGTCAAAACATGTTTTTCAGCAGAAATAAACACGTTTTGGCAACTTTGGTCACCCCCATGTAAGTTATAGGGCAGGAACAGCACAGTTTTCAAAACGTGTTTTTCAGCCCGAAATAAACGCTTTTTTTCAGCACTTGGAATCACAGTGTAACTGCTTGGCTCAGAAGAGCACACTGAGTCAGCCCTTAACCCCAGTGATCAGAAATTGTCAAAACGTGTTTTTCAGCAGAAATAAACACGTTTTGGCAACTTTGGTCACCCCCATGTAAGTTATAGGGCAGGAACAGCACAGTTTTCAAAACGTGTTTTTCAGCCCGAAATAAACGCGTTTTCTCAGCCCTTAGAATCGCAGTGTAACTGCCTGGCTCAGAAGAGCACACTGACTCAGCCCTTAACCCCAGTGTGCAGAAATTGTCAAAACGTGTTTTTCAGCAGAAATAAACACGTTTTGGCAACTTTGGTCACCCCCATGTAAGTTATAGGGCAGGAACAGCACAGTTTTCAAAACGTGTTTTTCAGCCCGAAATAAACGCTTTTTTTCAGCACTTGGAATCACAGTGTAACTGCTTGGCTCAGAAGAGCACACTGAGTCAGCCCTTAACCCCAGTGATCAGAAATTGTCAAAACGTGTTTTTCAGCAGAAATAAACACGTTTTGGCTACTTTGGTCACCCCCATGTAAGTTATAGGGCAGGAACAGCACAGTTTTCAAAACGTGTTTTTCAGCCCGAAATAAACGCTTTTTTTCAGCACTTGGAATCACAGTGTAACTGCTTGGCTCAGAAGAGCACACTGAGTCAGCCCTACACCCCAGTGATCAGAAATTGTCAAAACGTGTTTTTCAGCAGAAATAAACACGTTTTGGCAACTTTGGTCACCCCCATGTAAGTTATAGGGCAGGAACAGCACAGTTTTCAAAACGTGTTTTTCAGCCCGAAATAAACGCGTTTTCTCAGCCCTTGGAATCGCAGTGGAACTGCCTGGCTCAGAAGAGCCCCCTGAGTCAGCCCTTAACCCCAGTGTGCAGAAGTTGTAAAAACGTGTTTTTCAGCACAAATAAACACGTTTTGGCAACTTTGGTGACCCCCATGTAACTTATAGGGCAGGAACAGCACACTTTTCAGAACGTGTTTTTCAGCCCAAAATAAACGCGTTTTCTCAGCCCTTGGAATCACAGTGGAACTGCCTGGCTCAGAAGAGCCCCCTGAGTCAGCCCTTAACCCCAGTGTGCTGAAGTTGTCACAACGTGTTTTTCAGCACAAATAAACACGTTTTGGCAACTTTGGTCACCCCCATGTCACTTATAGGGCAGGAACAGCACAATTTTCAGAACGTGTTTTTCAGCCCGAAATAAATGCGTTTTCTCAGCCCTTGGAATCGCAGTGTAACTGCCTGGCTCAGAAGAGCCCCCTGAGTCAGCCCTTAAGCCCAGTGTGCAGAAGTTGTCAAAACGTGTTTTTCAGCACAAATAAACACGTTTTGGCAATTTTGGTCACCCCCATGTAACTTATAGGGCAGGAACAGCACACTTTTCAGAACGTGTTTTTCAGCCCGAAATAAACGCGTTTTCTCAGCCCTTGGAATCGCAGTGGAACTGCCTGGCTCAGAAGAGCCCCCTGAGTCTGCCCTTAACCCCAGTGTGCAGAAGTTGTCAAAACGTGTTTTTCAGCACAAATAAACACGTTTTTGCAACTTTGGTCACCCCCATGTAACTTATAGGTCAGGAACAGCATACTTTTCAAACCGTGTTTTTCAGCCCGAAATAAACGCGTTTTCTCAGCCCTTGGAATCGCAGTGGAACTGCCTGGCTCAGAAGAGCCCCCTGAGTCAGCCCTTAACCCCAGGGTGCAGAAGTTGTCAAAACGTGTTTTTCAGCACAAATAAACACGTTTTGGCAACTTTGGTCACCCCCATGTAACTTATAGGGCAGGAACAGCACACCTTTCAGAACGTGTTTTTCAGCCCGAAATAAACGCGTTTTCTCAGCCCTTGGAATCGCAGTGTAACTGCCTGGCTCAGAAGAGCCCCCTGAGTCAGCCCTTAACCCCAGTGTGCAGAAGTTGTCAAAACGTGTTTTTCAGCAGAAATAAACACGTTTTGGCAACTTTGGTCACCCCCATGTAACTTATAGGGCAGGAACAGCACACTTTTCAAAACGTGTTTTTCAGCCCGAAATAAATGCGTTTTCTCAGCCCTTGGAATCGCAGTGTAACTGCCTGGCTCAGAAGAGCCCCCTGAGTCAGCCCTTAACCCCAGTGTGCAGAAGTTGTCAAAACGTGTTTTTCAGCACAAATAAACACGTTTTGGCAACTTTGGTCACCCCCATGTAACTTATAGGGCAGGAACAGCACACTTTTCAGAACGTGTTTTTCAGCCCGAAAAAAACGCGTTTTCTCAGCCCTTGGAATCGCAGTGGAACTGCCTGGCTCAGAAGAGCCCCCTGAGTCAGCCCTTAACCCCAGTGTGCAGAAGTTGTCAAAACGTGTTTTTCAGCACAAATAAACACGTTTTTGCAACTTTGGTCACCCCCATCTAACTTATAGGTCAGGAACAGCACAATTTTCAAACCGTGTTTTTCAGCCTGAAATAAACGCGTTTTCTCAGCCCTTGGAATCGCAGTGGAACTGCCTGGCTCAGAAGAGCCCCCTGAGTCAGCCCTTAACCCCAGGGTGCAGAAGTTGTCAAAACGTGTTTTTCAGCACAAATAAACACGTTTTGGCAACTTTGGTCACCCCCATGTAACTTATAGGGCAGGAACAGCACACCTTTCAGAACGTGTTTTTCAGCCCGAAATAAACGCGTTTTCTCAGCCCTTGGAATCGCAGTGTAACTGCCTGGCTCAGAAGAGCCCCCTGAGTCAGCCCTTAACCCCAGTGTGCAGAAGTTGTCAAAACGTGTTTTTCAGCAGAAATAAACACGTTTTGGCAACTTTGGTCACCCCCATGTAACTTATAGGGCAGGAACAGCACACTTTTCAAAACGTGTTTTTCAGCCCGAAATAAATGCGTTTTCTCAGCCCTTGGAATCGCAGTGTAACTGCCTGGCTCAGAAGAGCCCCCTGAGTCAGCCCTTAACCCCAGTGTGCAGAAGTTGTCAAAACGTGTTTTTCAGCACAAATAAACACGTTTTGGCAACTTTGGTCACCCCCATGTAAGTTATAGGGCAGGAACAGCACAGTTTTCAAAACGTGTTTTTCAGCCCGAAATAAACGCGTTTTCTCAGCCCTTAGAATCGCAGTGTAACTGCCTGGCTCAGAAGAGCACACTGACTCAGCACTTAACCCCAGTGTGCAGAAATTGTCAAAACGTGTTTTTCAGCAGAAATAAACACGTTTTGGCAACTTTGGTCACCCCCATGTAAGTTATAGGGCAGGAACAGCACAGTTTTCAAAACGTGTTTTTCAGCCCGAAATAAACGCTTTTTTTCAGCACTTGGAATCACAGTGTAACTGCTTGGCTCAGAAGAGCACACTGAGTCAGCCCTTAACCCCAGTGATCAGAAATTGTCAAAACGTGTTTTTCAGCAGAAATAAATACGTTTTGGCAACTTTGGTCACCCCCATGTAAGTTATAGGGCAGGAACAGCACAGTTTTCAAAACGTGTTTTTCAGCCCGAAATAAACGCGTTTTCTCAGCCCTTAGAATCGCACTGTAACTGCCTGGCTCAGAAGAGCACACTGACTCAGCCCTTAACCCCAGTGTGCAGAAATTGTCAAAACGTGTTTTTCAGCAGAAATAAACACGTTTTGGCAACTTTGGTCAACCCCATGTAAGTTATAGGGCAGGAACAGCACAGTTTTCAAAACGTGTTTTTCAGCCCGAAATAAACGCTTTTTCTCAGCTCTTGGAATCGCAGTGTAACTGCTTGGCTCAGAAGAGCACACTGAGTCAGCCCTTAACCCCAGTGATCAGAAATTGTCAAAACATGTTTTTCAGCAGAAATAAACACGTTTTGGCAAATTTGGTCACCCCCATGTAAGTTATAGGGTAGGAACAGCACAGTTTTCAAAACGTGTTTTTCAGCCCGAAATAAACGCGTTTTCTCAGCCCTTAGAATCGCACTGTAACTGCCTGGCTCAGAAGAGCACACTGACTCAGCCCTTAACCCCAGTGTGCAGAAATTGTCAAAACGTGTTTTTCAGCAGAAATAAACACGTTTTGGCAACTTTGGTCAACCCCATGTAAGTTATAGGGCAGGAACAGCACAGTTTTCAAAACGTGTTTTTCAGCCCGAAATAAACGCTTTTTCTCAGCTCTTGGAATCGCAGTGTAACTGCTTGGCTCAGAAGAGCACACTGAGTCAGCCCTTAACCCCAGTGATCAGAAATTGTCAAAACGTGTTTTTCAGCAGAAATAAACACGTTTTGGCAACTTTGGTCTCCCCCATGTAAGTTATATGGCTGGAACAGCACAGTTTTCAAAACGTGTTTTTCAGCCCGAAATAAACGCTTTTTCTCAGCCCTTGGAATCGCAGTGTAACTGCCTGGCTCAGAAGAGCACACTGAGTAAGCCCTTAACCCCAGTGATCAGAAATTGTCAAAACGTGTTTTTCAGCAGAAATAAACACGTTTTGGCAACTTTGGTCTCCCCCATGTAAGTTATATGGCTGGAACAGCACAGTTTTCAAAACGTGTTTTTCAGCCCGAAATAAACGCTTTTTCTCAGCCCTTGGAATCGCAGTGTAACTGCCTGGCTCAGAAGAGCACACTGAGTCAGCCCTTAACCCCAGTGATCAGAAATTGTCAAAACATGTTTTTCAGCAGAAATAAACACGTTTTGGCAACTTTGGTCACTCCCATGTAAGTTATAGGGCAGGAACAGCACAGTTTTCAAAACGTGTTTTTCAGCCCGAAATAAACGCTTTTTTTCAGCACTTGGAATCACAGTGTAACTGTTTGGCTCAGAAGAGCACACTGAGTCAGCCCTTAACCCCAGTGATCAGAAATTGTCAAAACGTGTTTTTCAGCAGAAATAAACACGTTTTGGCAACTTTGGTTTCCCCCATGTAAGTTATATGGCTGGAACAGCACAGTTTTCAAAACGTGTTTTTCAGCCCGAAATAAACGCTTTTTCTCAGCCCTTGGAATCGCAGTTTAACTGCTTGGCTCAGAAGAGCACACTGAGTCAGCCCTTAACCCCAGTGATCAGAAATTGTCAAAACGTGTTTTTCAGCAGAAATAAACACGTTTTGGCAACTTTGGTCACCCCCATGTAAGTTATAGGGCAGGAACAGCACAGTTTTCAAAACGTGTTTTTCAGCCCGAAATAAACGCGTTTTCTCAGCCCTTAGAATCGCAGTGTAACTGCCTGGCTCAGAAGAGCACACTGACTCAGCCCTTAACCCCAGTGTGCAGAAATTGTCAAAACGTGTTTTTCAGCAGAAATAAACACGTTTTGGCAACTTTGGTCACCCCCATGTAAGTTATAGGGCAGGAACAGCACAGTTTTCAAAACGTGTTTTTCAGCCCGAAATAAACGCTTTTTTTCAGCACTTGGAATCACAGTGTAACTGCTTGGCTCAGAAGAGCACACTGAGTCAGCCCTTAACCCCAGTGATCAGAAATTGTCAAAACGTGTTTTTCAGCAGAAATAAACACGTTTTGGCAACTTTGGTCACCCCCATGTAAGTTATAGGGCAGGAACAGCACAGTTTTCAAAACGTGTTTTTCAGCCCGAAATAAACGCGTTTTCTCAGCACTTGGAATCACAGTGTAACTGCTTGGCTCAGAAGAGCACACTGAGTCAGCCCTTAACCCCAGTGATCAGAAATTGTCAAAACGTGTTTTTCAGCAGAAATAAACACGTTTTGGCAACTTTGGTCACCCCCATGTAAGTTATAGGGCAGGAACAGCACAGTTTTCAAAACGTGTTTTTCAGCCCGAAATAAACGCGTTTTCTCAGCCCTTAGAATCGCAGTGTAACTGCCTGGCTCAGAAGAGCACACTGACTCAGCCCTTAACCCCAGTGTGCAGAAATTGTCAAAACGTGTTTTTCAGCAGAAATAAACACGTTTTGGCAACTTTGGTCACCCCCATGTAAGTTATATGGCAGGAACAGCACAGTTTTCAAAACGTGTTTTTTCAGCCCGAAATAAACGCTTTTTTCAGCACTTGGAATCACAGTGTAACTGCTTGGCTCAGAAGAGCACACTGAGTCAGCCCTACACCCCAGTGATCAGAAATTGTCAAAACGTGTTTTTCAGCAGAAATAAACACGTTTTGGCAACTTTGGTCACCCCCATGTAAGTTATAGGGCAGGAACAGCACAGTTTTCAAAACGTGTTTTTCAGCCCGAAATAAACGCGTTTTCTCAGCCCTTAGAATCGCAGTGTAACTGCCTGGCTCAGAAGAGCACACTGACTCAGCCCTTAACCCCCGTGTGCAGAAATTGTTAAAACGTGTTTTTAAGCAGAAAAAAACAAGTTTTGGCAACTTTGGTCACCCCCATGTAAGTTATAAGGCAGGAACAGCACAGTTTTCAAAACGTGTTTTTCAGCCCGAAATAAACGCTTTTTTTCAGCACTTGGAATCACAGTGTAACTGCTTGGCTCAGAAGAGCACACTGAGTCAGCCCTTAACCCCAGTGATCAGAAATTGTCAAAACGTGTTTTTCAGCAGAAAAAAACACGTTTTGGCAACTTTGGTCACCCCCATGTAAGTTATAGGGCAGGAACAGCACAGTTTTCAAAACGTGTTTTTCAGCCCGAAATAAACGCGTTTTCTCAGCCCTTAGAATCGCAGTGTAACTGCCTGGCTCAGAAGAGCACACTGACTCAGCCCTTAACCCCAGTGTGCAGAAATTGTCAAAACGTGTTTTTCAGCAGAAATAAACACGTTTTGGCAACTTTGGTCAACCCCATGTAAGTTATAGGGCAGGAACAGCACAGTTTTCAAAACGTGTTTTTCAGCCCGAAATAAACGCTTTTTTTCAGCACTTGGAATCACAGTGTAACTGCTTGGCTCAGAAGAGCACACTGAGTCAGCCCTTAACCCCAGTGATCAGAAATTGTCAAAACATGTTTTTCAGCAGAAATAAACACGTTTTGGCAACTTTGGTCACCCCCATGTAAGTTATAGGGCAGGAACAGCACAGTTTTCAAAACGTGTTTTTCAGCCCGGAATAAACGCTTTTTTTCAGCACTTGGAATCACAGTGTAACTGCTTGGCTCAGAAGAGCACACTGAGTCAGCCCTTAACCCCAGTGATCAGAAATTGTCAAAACGTGTTTTTCAGCAGAAATAAACACGTTTTGGCAACTTTGGTCACCCCCATGTAAGTTATAGGGCAGGAACAGCACAGTTTTCAAAACGTGTTTTTCAGCCCGAAATAAACGCGTTTTCTCAGCCCTTAGAATCGCAGTGTAACTGCCTGGCTCAGAAGAGCACACTGACTCAGCCCTTAACCCCAGTGTGCAGAAATTGTCAAAACGTGTTTTTCAGCAGAAATAAACACGTTTTGGCAACTTTGGTCACCCCCATGTAAGTTATAGGGCAGGAACAGCACAGTTTTCAAAACGTGTTTTTCAGCCCGAAATAAACGCTTTTTTTCAGCACTTGGAATCACAGTGTAACTGCTTGGCTCAGAAGAGCACACTGAGTCAGCCCTTAACCCCAGTGATCAGAAATTGTCAAAACGTGTTTTTCAGCAGAAATAAACACGTTTTGGCAACTTTGGTCACCCCCATGTAAGTTATAGGGCAGGAACAGCACAGTTTTCAAAACGTGTTTTTCAGCCCGAAATAAACGCGTTTTCTCAGCCCTTAGAATCGCAGTGTAACTGCCTGGCTCAGAAGAGCACACTGACTCAGCCCTTAACCCCAGTGTGCAGAAATTGTCAAAACGTGTTTTTCAGCAGAAATAAACACGTTTTGGCAACTTTGGTCACCCCCATGTAAGTTATAGGGCAGGAACAGCACAGTTTTCAAAACGTGTTTTTCAGCCCGAAATAAATGCTTTTTTTCAGCACTTGGAATCACAGTGTAACTGCTTGGCTCAGAAGAGCACACTGACTCAGCCCTTAACCCCAGTGATCAGAAATTGTCAAAACGTGTTTTTCAGCAGAAATAAACACGTTTTGGCAACTTTGGTCACCCCCATGTAAGTTATAGGGCAGGAACAGCACAGTTTTCAAAACGTGTTTTTCAGCCCGAAATAAACGCGTTTTCTCAGCACTTGGAATCACAGTGTAACTGCTTGGCTCAGAAGAGCACACTGAGTCAGCCCTTAACCCCAGTGATCAGAAATTGTCAAAACGTGTTTTTCAGCAGAAATAAACACGTTTTGGCAACTTTGGTCACCCCCATGTAAGTTATAGGGCAGGAACAGCACAGTTTTCAAAACGTGTTTTTCAGCCCGAAATAAACGCGTTTTCTCAGCCCTTAGAATCGCAGTGTAACTGCCTGGCTCAGAAGAGCACACTGACTCAGCCCTTAACCCCAGTGTGCAGAAATTGTCAAAACGTGTTTTTCAGCAGAAATAAACACGTTTTGGCAACTTTGGTCACCCCTATGTAAGTTATATGGCAGGAACAGCACAGTTTTCAAAACGTGTTTTTCAGCCCGAAATAAACGCTTTTTTTCAGCACTTGGAATCACAGTGTAACTGCTTGGCTCAGAAGAGCACACTGAGTCAGCCCTACACCCCAGTGATCAGAAATTGTCAAAACGTGTTTTTCAGCAGAAATAAACACGTTTTGGCAACTTTGGTCACCCCCATGTAAGTTATAGGGCAGGAACAGCACAGTTTTCAAAACGTGTTTTTCAGCCCGAAATAAACGCGTTTTCTCAGCCCTTAGAATCGCAGTGTAACTGCCTGGCTCAGAAGAGCACACTGACTCAGCCCTTAACCCCCGTGTGCAGAAATTGTCAAAACGTGTTTTTAAGCAGAAAAAAACACGTTTTGGCAACTTTGGTCACCCCCATGTAAGTTATAAGGCAGGAACAGCACAGTTTTCAAAACGTGTTTTTCAGCCCGAAATAAACGCTTTTTTTCAGCACTTGGAATCACAGTGTAACTGCTTGGCTCAGAAGAGCACACTGAGTCAGCCCTTAACCCCAGTGATCAGAAATTGTCAAAACGTGTTTTTCAGCAGAAAAAAACACGTTTTGGCAACTTTGGTCACCCCCATGTAAGTTATAGGGCAGGAACAGCACAGTTTTCAAAACGTGTTTTTCAGCCCGAAATAAACGCGTTTTCTCAGCCCTTAGAATCGCAGTGTAACTGCCTGGCTCAGAAGAGCACACTGACTCAGCCCTTAACCCCAGTGTGCAGAAATTGTCAAAACGTGTTTTTCAGCAGAAATAAACACGTTTTGGCAACTTTGGTCACCCCCATGTAAGTTATAGGGCAGGAACAGCACAGTTTTCAAAACGTGTTTTTCAGCCCGAAATAAACGCTTTTTTTCAGCACTTGGAATCACAGTGTAACTGCTTGGCTCAGAAGAGCACACTGAGTCAGCCCTTAACCCCAGTGATCAGAAATTGTCAAAACGTGTTTTTCAGCAGAAATAAACACGTTTTGGCAACTTTGGTCACCCCCATGTAAGTTATATGGCGGGAACAGCACAGTTTTCAAAACGTGTTTTTCAGCCCGAAATAAACGCTTTTTCTCAGCCCTTGGAATCGCAGTGTAACTGCCTGGCTCAGAAGAGCACACTGAGTCAGCCCTTAACCCCAGTGATCAGAAATTGTCAAAACGTGTTTTTCAGCAGAAATAAACACGTTTTGGCAACTTTGGTCACCCCCATGTAAGTTATAGGGCAGGAACAGCACAGTTTTCAAAACGTGTTTTTCAGCCCGAAATAAACGCGTTTTCTCAGCCCTTAGAATCGCAGTGTAACTGCCTGGCTCAGAAGAGCACACTGACTCAGCCCTTAACCCCAGTGTGCAGAAATTGTCAAAACGTGTTTTTCAGCAGAAATAAACACGTTTTGGCAACTTTGGTCACCCCCATGTAAGTTATAGGGCAGGAACAGCACAGTTTTCAAAACGTGTTTTTCAGCACGAAATAAACGCTTTTTTTCAGCACTTGGAATCACAGTGTAACTGCTTGGCTCAGAAGAGCACACTGAGTCAGCCCTTAACCCCAGTGATCAGAAATTGTCAAAACGTGTTTTTCAGCAGAAATAAACACGTTTTGGCAACTTTGGTCACCCCCATGTAAGTTATAGGGCAGGAACAGCACAGTTTTCAAAACGTGTTTTTCAGCCCGAAATAAACGCGTTTTCTCAGCCCTTAGAATCGCACTGTAACTGCCTGGCTCAGAAGAGCACACTGACTCAGCCCTTAACCCCAGTGTGCAGAAATTGTCAAAACGTGTTTTTCAGCAGAAATAAACACGTTTTGGCAACTTTGGTCAACCCCATGTAAGTTATAGGGCAGGAACAGCACAGTTTTCAAAACGTGTTTTTCAGCCCGAAATAAACGCTTTTTCTCAGCTCTTGGAATCGCAGTGTAACTGCTTGGCTCAGAAGAGCACACTGAGTCAGCCCTTAACCCCAGTGATCAGAAATTGTCAAAACATGTTTTTCAGCAGAAATAAACACGTTTTGGCAACTTTGGTCACCCCCATGTAAGTTATAGGGCAGGAACAGCACAGTTTTCAAAACGTGTTTTTCAGCCCGAAATAAACGCGTTTTCTCAGCCCTTAGAATCGCAGTGTAACTGCCTGGCTCAGAAGAGCACACTGACTCAGCCCTTAACCCCAGTGTGCAGAAATTGTCAAAACGTGTTTTTCAGCAGAAATAAACACGTTTTGGCAACTTTGGTCAACCCCATGTAAGTTATAGGGCAGGAACAGCACAGTTTTCAAAACGTGTTTTTCAGCCCGAAATAAACGCTTTTTCTCAGCTCTTGGAATCGCAGTGTAACTGCTTGGCTCAGAAGAGCACACTGAGTCAGCCCTTAACCCCAGTGATCAGAAATTGTCAAAACGTGTTTTTCAGCAGAAATAAACACGTTTTGGCAACTTTGGTCTCCCCCATGTAAGTTATAGGGCAGGAACAGCACAGTTTTCAAAACGTGTTTTTCAGCCCGAAATAAACGCTTTTTTTCAGCACTTGGAATCACAGTGTAACTGCTTGGCTCAGAAGAGCACACTGAGTCAGCCCTTAACCCCAGTGATCAGAAATTGTCAAAACATGTTTTTCAGCAGAAATAAACACGTTTTGGCAACTTTGGTCACCCCCATGTAAGTTATAGGGCAGGAACAGCACAGTTTTCAAAACGTGTTTTTCAGCCCGAAATAAACGCGTTTTCTCAGCCCTTAGAATCGCAGTGTAACTGCCTGGCTCAGAAGAACACACTGAGTCAGCCCTTAACCCCAGTGATCAGAAATTGTCAAAACGTGTTTTTCAGCAGAAATAAACACGTTTTGGCAACTTTGGTCACCCCCATGTAAGTTATAGGGCAGGAACAGCACAGTTTTCAAAACGTGTTTTTCAGCCCGAAATAAACGCTTTTTTTCAGCACTTGGAATCACAGTGTAACTGCTTGGCTCAGAAGAGCACACTGAGTCAGCCCTTAACCCCAGTGATCAGAAATTGTCAAAACGTGTTTTTCAGCAGAAATAAACACGTTTTGGCAACTTTGGTCACCCCCATGTAACTTATAGGGCAGGAACAGCACAGTTTTCAAAACGTGTTTTTCAGCCCGAAATAAACGCGTTTTCTCAGCACTTGGAATCACAGTGTAACTGCTTGGCTCAGAAGAGCACACTGAGTCAGCCCTTAACCCCAGTGATCAGAAATTGTCAAAACGTGTTTTTCAGCAGAAATAAACACGTTTTGGCAACTTTGGTCACCCCCATGTAAGTTATAGGGCAGGAACAGCACAGTTTTCAAAACGTGTTTTTCAGCCCGAAATAAACGCGTTTTCTCAGCCCTTAGAATCGCAGTGTAACTGCCTGGCTCAGAAGAGCACACTGACTCAGCCCTTAACCCCAGTGTGCAGAAATTGTCAAAACGTGTTTTTCAGCAGAAATAAACACGTTTTGGCAACTTTGGTCACCCCCATGTAAATTATATGGCAGGAACAGCACAGTTTTCAAAACGTGTTTTTCAGCCCGAAATAAACGCTTTTTTTCAGCACTTGGAATCACAGTGTAACTGCTTGGCTCAGAAGAGCACACTGAGTCAGCCCTACACCCCAGTGATCAGAAATTGTCAAAACGTGTTTTTCAGCAGAAATAAACACGTTTTGGCAACTTTGGTCACCCCCATGTAAGTTATAGGGCAGGAACAGCACAGTTTTCAAAACGTGTTTTTCAGCCCGAAATAAACGCGTTTTCTCAGCCCTTAGAATCGCAGTGTAACTGCCTGGCTCAGAAGAGCACACTGACTCAGCCCTTAACCCCCGTGTGCAGAAATTGTCAAAACGTGTTTTTAAGCAGAAAAAAACACGTTTTGGCAACTTTGGTCACCCCCATGTAAGTTATAAGGCAGGAACAGCACAGTTTTCAAAACGTGTTTTTCAGCCCGAAATAAACGCTTTTTTTCAGCACTTGGAATCACAGTGTAACTGCTTGGCTCAGAAGAGCACACTGAGTCAGCCCTTAACCCCAGTGATCAGAAATTGTCAAAACGTGTTTTTCAGCAGAAAAAAACACGTTTTGGCAACTTTGGTCACCCCCATGTAAGTTATAGGGCAGGAACAGCACAGTTTTCAAAACGTGTTTTTCAGCCCGAAATAAACGCGTTTTCTCAGCCCTTAGAATCGCAGTGTAACTGCCTGGCTCAGAAGAGCACACTGACTCAGCCCTTAACCCCAGTGTGCAGAAATTGTCAAAACGTGTTTTTCAGCAGAAATAAACACGTTTTGGCAACTTTGGTCACCCCCATGTAAGTTATAGGGCAGGAACAGCACAGTTTTCAAAACGTGTTTTTCAGCCCGAAATAAACGCTTTTTTTCAGCACTTGGAATCACAGTGTAACTGCTTGGCTCAGAAGAGCACACTGAGTCAGCCCTTAACCCCAGTGATCAGAAATTGTCAAAACGTGTTTTTCAGCAGAAATAAACACGTTTTGGCAACTTTGGTCACCCCCATGTAAGTTATATGGCGGGAACAGCACAGTTTTCAAAACGTGTTTTTCAGCCCGAAATAAACGCGTTTTCTCAGCCCTTAGAATCGCAGTGTAACTGCCTGGCTCAGAAGAGCACACTGACTCAGCCCTTAACCCCAGTGTGCAGAAATTGTCAAAACGTGTTTTTCAGCAGTAATAAACACGTTTTGGCAACTTTGGTCAACCCCATGTAAGTTATAGGGCAGGAACAGCACAGTTTTCAAAACGTGTTTTTCAGCCCGAAAGAAACGCTTTTTTTCAGCACTTGGAATCACAGTGTAACTGCTTGGCTCAGAAGAGCACACTGAGTCAGCCCTTAACCCCAGTGATCAGAAATTGTCAAAACGTGTTTTTCAGCAGAAATAAACACGTTTTGGCAACTTTGGTCTCCCCCATGTAATTATATGGCTGGAACAGCACAGTTTTCAAAACGTGTTTTTCAGCCCGAAATAAACGCTTTTTCTCAGCCCTTGGAATCGCAGTGTAACTGCCTGGCTCAGAAGAGCACACTGAGTCAGCCCTTAACCCCAGTGATCAGAAATTGTCAAAACATGTTTTTCAGCAGAAATAAACACGTTTTGGCAACTTTGGTCACCCCCATGTAAGTTATAGGGCAGGAACAGCACAGTTTTCAAAACGTGTTTTTCAGCCCGAAATAAACGCTTTTTTTCAGCACTTGGAATCACAGTGTAACTGCCTGGCTCAGAAGAGCACACTGACTCAGCCCTTAACCCCAGTGTGCAGAAATTGTCAAAACGTGTTTTTCAGCAGAAATAAACACGTTTTGGCAACTTTGGTCACCCCCATGTAAGTTATAGGGCAGGAACAGCACAGTTTTCAAAACGTGTTTTTCAGCCCGAAATAAACGCTTTTTTTCAGCACTTGGAATCACAGTGTAACTGCTTGGCTCAGAAGAGCACACTGAGTCAGCCCTTAACCCCAGTGATCAGAAATTGTCAAAACGTGTTTTTCAGCAGAAATAAACACGTTTTGGCAACTTTGGTCACCCCCATGTAAGTTATAGGGCAGGAACAGCACAGTTTTCAAAACGTGTTTTTCAGCCCGAAATAAACGCGTTTTCTCAGCCCTTAGAATCGCAGTGTAACTGCCTGGCTCAGAAGAGCACACTGACTCAGCCCTTAACCCCAGTGTGCAGAAATTGTCAAAACGTGTTTTTCAGCAGAAATAAACACGTTTTGGCAACTTTGGTCACCCCCATGTAAGTTATAGGGCAGGAACAGCACAGTTTTCAAAACGTGTTTTTCAGCCCGAAATAAACGCTTTTTTTCAGCACTTGGAATCACAGTGTAACTGCTTGGCTCAGAAGAGCACACTGAGTCAGCCCTTAACCCCAGTGATCAGAAATTGTCAAAACGTGTTTTTCAGCAGAAATAAACACGTTTTGGCAACTTTGGTCACCCCCATGTAAGTTATAGGGCAGGAACAGCACAGTTTTCAAAACGTGTTTTTCAGCCCGAAAGAAACGCTTTTTTTCAGCACTTGGAATCACAGTGTAACTGCTTGGCTCAGAAGAGCACACTGAGTCAGCCCTTAACCCCAGTGATCAGAAATTGTCAAAACGTGTTTTTCAGCAGAAATAAACACGTTTTGGCAACTTTGGTCTCCCCCATGTAAGTTATATGGCTGGAACAGCACAGTTTTCAAAACGTGTTTTTCAGCCCGAAATAAACGCTTTTTCTCAGCCCTTGGAATCGCAGTGTAACTGCCTGGCTCAGAAGAGCACACTGAGTCAGCCCTTAACCCCAGTGATCAGAAATTGTCAAAACATGTTTTTCAGCAGAAATAAACACGTTTTGGCAACTTTGGTCACCCCCATGTAAGTTATAGGGCAGGAACAGCACAGTTTTCAAAACGTGTTTTTCAGCCCGAAATAAACGCTTTTTTTCAGCACTTGGAATCACAGTGTAACTGCTTGGCTCAGAAGAGCACACTGAGTCAGCCCTTAACCCCAGTGATCAGAAATTGTCAAAACGTGTTTTTCAGCTGAAATAAACACGTTTTGGCAACTTTGCTCACCCCCATGTAAGTTATATGGCAGGAACAGCACAGTTTTCAAAACGTGTTTTTCAGCCCGAAATAAACGCGTTTTCTCAGCCCTTAGAATCGCAGTGTAACTGCCTGGCTCAGAAGAGCACACTGACTCAGCCCTTAACCCCAGTGTGCAGAAATTGTCAAAACGTGTTTTTCAGCAGAAATAAACACGTTTTGGCAACTTTGGTCACCCCCGTGTAAGTTATAGGGGAGGAACAGCACAGTTTTCAAAACGTGTTTTTCAGCCCGAAATAAACGCTTTTTCTCAGCCCTTGGAATCGCAGTGTAACTGCCTGGCTCCGAAGAGCACAATGAGTCAGTCATTAACCCCAGTGTGCAGAAATTGTCAAAACGTGTTTTTCAGCAGAAATAAACACGTTTTGGCAACTTTGGTCACCCCCATGTAAGTTATAGGGCAGGAACAGCACAGTTTTCAAAACGTGTTTTTCAGCCCGAAATAAACGCTTTTTCTCAGCTCTTGGAATCGCAGTGTAACTGCTTGGCTCAGAAGAGCACACTGAGTCAGCCCTTAACCCCAGTGATCAGAAATTGTCAAAACGTGTTTTTCAGCAGAAATAAACACGTTTTGGCAACTTTGGTCTCCCCCATGTAAGTTATATGGCTGGAACAGCACAGTTTTCAAAACGTGTTTTTCAGCCCGAAATAAACGCTTTTTCTCAGCCCTTGGAATCGCAGTGTAACTGCCTGGCTCAGAAGAGCACACTGAGTCAGCCCTTAACCCCAGTGATCAGAAATTGTCAAAACATGTTTTTCAGCAGAAATAAACACGTTTTGGCAACTTTGGTCACCCCCATGTAAGTTATAGGGCAGGAACAGCACAGTTTTCAAAACGTGTTTTTCAGCCCGAAATAAACGCTTTTTTTCAGCACTTGGAATCACAGTGTAACTGCTTGGCTCAGAAGAGCACACTGAGTCAGCCCTTAACCCCAGTGATCAGAAATTGTCAAAACGTGTTTTTCAGCTGAAATAAACACGTTTTGGCAACTTTGCTCACCCCCATGTAAGTTATATGGCAGGAACAGCACAGTTTTCAAAACGTGTTTTTCAGCCCGAAATAAACGCGTTTTCTCAGCCCTTAGAATCGCAGTGTAACTGCCTGGCTCAGAAGAGCACACTGACTCAGCCCTTAACCCCAGTGTGCAGAAATTGTCAAAACGTGTTTTTCAGCAGAAATAAACACGTTTTGGCAACTTTGGTCACCCCCGTGTAAGTTATAGGGCAGGAACAGCACAGTTTTCAAAACGTGTTTTTCAGCCCGAAATAAACGCTTTTTCTCAGCCCTTGGAATCGCAGTGTAACTGCCTGGCTCCGAAGAGCACAATGAGTCAGTCATTAACCCCAGTGTGCAGAAATTGTCAAAACGTGTTTTTCAGCAGAAATAAACACGTTTTGGCAACTTTGGTCACCCCCATGTAAGTTATAGGGCAGGAACAGCACAGTTTTCAAAACGTGTTTTTCAGCCCGAAATAAACGCTTTTTTTCAGCACTTGGAATCACAGTGTAACTGCTTGGCTCAGAAGAGCACACTGAGTCAGCCCTTAACCCCAGTGATCAGAAATTGTCAAAACGTGTTTTTCAGCAGAAATAAACACGTTTTGGCAACTTTGGTCACCCCCATGTAAGTTATAGGGCAGGAACAGCACAGTTTTCAAAACGTGTTTTTCAGCCCGAAATAAACGCGTTTTCTCAGCCCTTAGAATCGCAGTGTAACTGCCTGGCTCAGAAGAGCACACTGACTCAGCCCTTAACCCCAGTGTGCAGAAATTGTCAAAACGTGTTTTTCAGCAGTAATAAACACGTTTTGGCATCTTTGGTCAACCCCGTGTAAGTTATAGGGCAGGAAC